>NW_026020293.1:556950-630223 GCF_900185275.1 Solanum verrucosum | reverse complement strand
CAGTTTATTATCTTTAGTATGCTCATGATCATGCCAGCAGGATTAGCTTGGATCACTTGTGGTCCTAGGTCCCGTGTCCGCGTCTCGGGGGTAGCTCGGGGCGTGACATGAATGGTATGTTCTGCCTGACCATCCGTCTGTAGGTGAAATGTTGTGCAGAGATTTACTTGAGTACCAAGACTTTTCTAAAATGATTTCCAACAATGAGAGTTAAACTAAGGACCTCTATCTGAGATAATAGAAAAATGAACCCCATGCAGCCTGACTATCTCATTAATGTAGAGTTTAGCATAATCCTTCGCTGAATCTGTAGTTTTCACAACCAAGAAGTGAGCGGACTTAGTAACTCTGTCAACTATCACCCAAATGGAGTCAAGCTGTCTGCGAGTACAAGGTAAACCCATAATGAAGTCCATCTTTATCACTTCCCACTTCCATGTAGGAATGCTAATCTCTTGACTAATACATCCAGGTTTTTGACGTTCTAACTTAACCTATTGACAATTAGGACACTTAGCCACAAAATTTTCTATGTCTCTTTTCATGCCATTCCACCAAAAGACTTCCCGCAGATCCCGGTACATCTTAGTGGCACCTAGATGAATAGAATATCTTTAATTATGGAGTTCTTGAAGGATATGCTGCCTCAACTCACCCACATTAGGAACACATAAGCGACCCTGATAACGAAGCACACCATCTCCCCCTTGGAAGAAAACCTCTACTTTCGGTTGATGAACTACACCTTTCAACTAAAGTAATATAGGATCACTATCCTATATTTTCTTAACCTCCACTACCAATGAAGATTCAGATCTATTCTAAACTATCACTCCACCATCTAACATGTCTGTAAGACTGATTCCTAAGCGAGCAAGCCAGTGAACATCTTTTGCTAAATCCTTATTTTCTTCCTCAACATGTGCTACACTACCCATAAATAGTTTGTTGAGAGCATCAACCACTACACTGGCCTTACCAAGATGGTAAAACATATTCATATCATAGTCCTTTAGGAATTCAAGACATCTCCTCTGACGAAGATTCAACTCTTTCTGGGTGAACACATACTAAATGATCTTATGATCGGTGAGCACATCTACATGAACACCATATAAGTAATGTCTCCAAATATTTAGGGAAAATACTACAACTACAAGCTCGAGGTCATGTGTAGGGTAGTTCTTCTCATGGACCTTAAGTTGTCTAGAGGCATAAGCTATAACCTTACCTCGCTGCATCAACACACAACCTAGGACGACCCTGGATGTATCACAATAAATCACATAACCATCTCAACCATATGGTAGAGTCAAGACCAGAGCTATAGTCAACCTAGTCTTCAATTCTGAGAAACTTTTTGTACACTCATCTGACCACTGAAATTTGACCTTCTTCTTAGTCAACTTGTTAAAATGGGAAGCTATGGATGAAAATCCTTCAACAAATCTCCTATAATAACTGGACAAATAAAATAAACTCATGATATATGTTGGAGAGGTAGGTCTGGGTTAGTGCTGTACTACCTCAATTTTCTATGAATCCCCTCGGATCCCTTCGCTAGATACCACATGACCAAGGAAAGCGACCGAATGTAACTAGAATTCACATTTGCTGAAATTAGCGAATATCTGGCGATCTTTGAGAGTTTGCAGAACAACTCTTAGATGAGTGGCATGCTTCTCCTCATTCCAAGAATATATGCAGATATCATCAATAAAGACAATAACGAACAAATCCAAATATTGTTTGAACACCCTATTCATTAAGTTCAAGAAAGCTGCAGGAGAATTTGTTTGTCCAAAAGACATAACTACAAATTCATAGTGACCATACCGAGTCCTGAAGGCTATTTTTGGAATATCACTATCTCTGATTCTTAGCTGATGATAGACAGCTCTGAGGTCTATGTTTAAAAAATAACTAGCACCCTGAAGTTGGTGGAACAAGTCATCAATCCTTGGGATAGTATACTTATTATTGATTGTGACTTTGTTTTGTTGACTATATTCAATGCACATCCTGAGAGAACCATCTTTCTTTTTCTCGAACAACACTGGTGCATCCCATGGGGAAATACTAGGTCTGATGAAGCCCTTATCTAGAAGGTTTTTTAACAGTTCTTTCCATTCCTTTAGCTCAGTTGGAGCAATTTTGTACGGAGGAATCGAAATGGGCTGGGTATCTGGTAGGAGATCTATTCCAAAGTCAATTTCCTTTTCGGGAGGAACTCCAGGAAGATCTTCTAGAAACACTTCTAGAAACTTATTTACTACTGGAACTGACTCAAGAGTTGGGGTTCCGGAGTTTGAATCCTTAACCTGAACAAGATGATAGACATACCATTTAGTGATCATCTTTCGGGGCTTAAGGTAAGAGATAAATCGACCTAGACGCAATGAGCTACTAGCCTTCCATTCTAGGTCTGACTCATTTGGAAACTGGGACAGAACGATCCTAGGTCTACAATCGATTGAGGCATAACAAGAATGTAACCAATCTATGCCTAGCATTATATCAAAGTCTACCATTTCTAACTTTACAAGATCTGCTGAGGTGACTTTCTGAGAGACTGTGACAGGGCAATTTTTTAGACCCGTCTAGCTATAACTAGGTCACCAACTACAGTAGAGACTAAGAAGGGTTTTGAAAGAGTTTCTAGACTGACACCGAAGTTTACTACTATATAGGGAGTTACAAAGGAAAGAGTAACCATTGGATTTAACAATGCATAAACATCTAAATGAAAGACTCATAAGTACAAGTGACCACATCAGGAGAATCTACCTGGTCCGGGTGAGCCTAGAGAGCATACAACATGTTCTGGCGCTGACCACCACCTGTACGAGATGAAGCACCCTGCTAGTGCTGTTGGAACTATTGAGCCCTCTTATTATTACCTCCTTGCCCCTACCTGGCAGAAGGGCAATCCTTCAACCTATGGCCAAACTGACCACACACAAAGCAACATTCCTTGCCCGCAAGACACTTGCTTGGATGGTTCTTGCCACACTTTGGACAAGTTGGGAAAGTCCTATTACCTAAATTACTTTCCCGAGACTTAGAGACTGATGCCCTACCTTTCTGATCTTGTTGAAACCTTAGGGATGGATTACTAGCTGATGAAGGTGTTGGGGCTGTAGACCTCTGCTGCATCTGTGAGAGATTTCCACCACCCAATTTCTGCTGGGAGTATTCATAATTCCCTGTTCTAGCCTTCTTGTTTTCCTTAGACATTTCCTAAGCTCATCTCCCTCAACCTTCTGAGCATGAGTCATACGCCTAGAGATATTCATCTCCTCTAACAACATAGCATTCCTGCACTCTGTCTTCATCAAGTCGGATACCCCAAACATAAACTTACACATTTGTGCCCTTGGATCGGTGACCATATGTGGAGCATAACTTGAGAGTTGTGTGAACTTAAGTCCGCACTCTTGGACTGACATGGTACCTTGCCTCAAATTCATGAACTCTTGAGATTTAGCCTCCCTCAATTCTCTCGGGAAGAACCTGTCCAAAAAAGCTCTAGCAAAGCATTCCCAAGTCATAGGATTTGCATCTGCACCCCTGTTTTCATTAAATTTAGTGAACCATATGTGAGCCACATCCTAAATTTGGTAGGATGGAAACTCTACCATATCATTACCAGTCACTTGTATCACTACAAAGATTTTCTTAACCTCATCAATGAAGTTCTATGGGCCCTCATCAACCTTTGACCCTAGAAACTCGAGCGGATTCATTCGAAAGAAATCTCGAACTCTAGCTACCACTAATCCACCACTAGTATTATTAGTAACTAGGACCCGCTGATTTTTCTGGTTGGCTACACAGTAAGCCAAAAGTTGGTTCACATTCCCGAATTCTGTATTCGTAAACCAATGGTCCGAGACTGGAGGGACTGCGTTAGTATTGCATGGATTAGCTCTACGAGAAGGCATGATTTGAAACGCATAACAATGAATTAGAAAGAAGATCATACCCACGCACGATAAGAATAGCAAGAAAGTGAAGGTTATCTTAAAACACTTTGTACCCTCCCTCTTAATAGATGTGGTGCACTTCACACCAATGAAAAGGATTCTACTCAGTGCAACTTTCAGACATCCTAGGACTCTTGAACCTAATGCTCTGATACCAAGTTTGTCACGCACTGAGTTTACCCCCTTGATATAACACGGGACCTAGGATCACGACTGACCCCAAGCTAACCCTGTGTCTGGCATATATCAAGCATACTAGTAATAACTGAATAAGAGATACTATGCAGAAGCTTAAATAAGAGATAACTAAAAGATGAGGAATACCCAATACTTATCTGAATATATATAAAACTACTAAGAGTTCAACGATACTTAACAATCACTCAAATCTATATCTAAAAAGCCTCAACTGACTAGAATTACTGGGAGATGCCCCCAGCTAACTCTAACAAAATTGAAATAAAAGACTGAATATGAAAGACACGTCTATTGTCCTCGAAGTATGAGGATTCACCACTGAAGCTGGTGAATATGGATCGGGAACTGATCTATGCGTGATCTAGGTGTTGAATATCTGAACCTACATCTTGAAAGGATGTAGCGCAGAGTATGCGTCAGTACTTGGAATGTACTGAGCATGAAGGATATAGATAATATCTGAACAAGGAATAAAAGTTGAACAAACATATCTGAGCAATGATATAATCTGAACAGAAACATAATTATTGAAATACAACTGAAAAATGAGCTAAAAGCAATGACCAAGTATTAATCATAAATTTAACATGTTGAAACTGAATACTGAAGTATAACTGAAAACCTGGTCAATTGCACTAGAGTCTGACTGTGGGAGCTACTATTAACCGACATAAAACTACGTGAGCTAAATATAGAGTCTGATATATACGCCCCATCGAGAGGACCTAATATACCTTGCAGGTGTATAAAGGAATAACTGGCATGATCACTTAATCGGATGCACAACAAAGGGGACTTATAAAACTACAGAGGCACGTAGTTCTGGGACTACGAGGGTACGCTGAACCCAGTCCAACTCAGTGTTAAGACTACTCCCAACTAGAAATGTGTATGACACAACATAAATGAAATACTGGATAGCTCAATATTCTGACACGCAAATATGAGAATACAACATTTAGGAACTACCAATGAAACATTCGAAAATGGATCATGTATATCCATTTCATTGATCTAGCAAGTGTAATTCATGAACTAAGAGAATCTATACAACTAGGATTCAGAGTTTCATGCAAGGAACTAAGCAAAAAATTCACAAAAACATGATAATCTATTTAATAATACTATAATAACTAAATCATAACCAATATCTAAGGTTTTAGAAGCAAGATATAGTGAATCAAAAATCTAACTGACTTCTAGGGACCTAGTGGATGGAAGGAACCCACTAGTTAAATCCCTCATACCTGGTGATGAAATCTATGGAGAAATACTTCAATTTCGGGGCTGGAACTAAGGAAAAGCTGTTGCGTGTTCTTGATAGGTCTGGTGATTTTTTCCGCTTCTTTTTGCTTCAAGTTTGGATGAATTTTGGGGAATGAGTGTTCTGGGTAAGTCTGACTAAGTTATGACGCTTAGATTGAGTAAAACAACATAGTTTAGGCATTAAAAGACGTAGTTTAAGTCCCCAACTCATAGGAAAAAAACCTAAATAAGCCTAACTTAAAAGATGAGGAAGGCCATCCATGGAGGGACCTATGGACCGTCGTTTAACCTACCAACCGTAGGTAGGGGTTGTCGGTTAAGTCTGCCCAACAGGGCTTCACTAAAACGAGCATAACATTTTTCTCGAAGTTGGGATTTCAACAAACTCGGTGAGGTTGGAAAGAAGATTCAATTAGCTTTCATTTGGTATGTCATGGGGCACCAAATTTATTTTGTGCTAAATGTTATGACTGTTTGAAGTTGACCCAACAAAAATTTCCCTCTAACTGGCTACTGACCCTCACCTACTATCCGTAGGTCCAACCACAGAGTTAAACTGGTTGATCGTGGGTGGGATTAGAGACTATAAAGATTTGGGCCTTAACGACGGAACCCTACCTACAATTCGTGGGTGGTTTCGTCGGTACTGGCACCAATTTTATGAAAACTCAGATTTTTCTTCATTTTGAGATATGATGTGTGACAAATTCCATAAAATAAGCATCACTAACTTCAAACTATCATGTATTTCCACCTCGATGCTCAATAACGTTTAAAATTTAGCGTCTAGTGCAAAACCTACATTACAACAAAACTTCACATATTATTCTTGCTTATGATCTATTCGATAAATAAATAGATTAAGAAACACTAGTTCTCACACCCAGAGCCTACACCCTTGACGTAGCCGGAGATGAGCTGGGATTTCGACTAATTTTGGTCTTAGTATTCAATGAATTAGTATCCTCAATGCCTATTTTATGCTCATAACTGATGTTAAACTATTAATTTGTAGCAATGAAGGGAAAAGAGCAAAGCAAGGACATAACGATGCAAAAAGTAGTGAAAATGCTCAAAAATTCAAAGGAAAGTAACGCTGGTACTCGCCGAAGCCATTCAGTAACTCGCCGAGTTGACCTTCAGCTCGCCCAAAATTCTAGAGTTGCCAGCCCTTGGACGAAACCAACTTGGCGAGCAATCTGATGGTTCGGCGGTGTACCGAATATATCGGTGAAGCCGATTTCAATCCCCAAAAGTTACACAATAATTTTTTCAAAAAAATACGCCAAAAAGGCAAATAGAGGAGCACTCGATACTTTACCTTTAGTTCACCGAGCCTGACTTATTTCACCGAGTGAACTCCGTGCTAAAAGGCTGGGAACGTATAAATGCAATTTTGAAAAGAAGAAAAAGAGCCACATTATCCATTTCTGGGATTTTGATCTTTAACATTTGAAAGTATTGTTTTTATATTTTTTGTAGATTTTTAGGGTTTGTGAGATTTTTATTTTTAATTTGAGCATTTGGAGACTTGTGGGTTGTTGTGTAATCAGATGGAAAACTTCGTTGGTAATGATTTCTTGTTCTTTATTATTCTTAGCAAATATCCCCGTTCTTAGGGTGTGATTGTGTAATTGATGCATTAATTAGCTAATGGGTGTTGTTATTTACTGATTGTATTGTTGATTTGAAGTGGGTTCAATTAATAGTTTGTGTTTTAATTGAGGAATTGTAGTTGCAAATGCAATTCTATCTTAGTACTCTATGCTTGCTTGAGAAATAAGTGTTAGACTTAAATTCTTTGTCGATGATTGTGTTGTTAAGGATTTTTCTTGAGGAAGTGGGTCTGAATGAAATCTTACAAATCTAGCTTGAAAAAGTAGATTGATTAAGGTTATGGTTTTTATCTATGGTGTACTTGTTGAGGTATGAACGAACTCACTTGATTCGTAATAGTTGATTGAGAAATTTCTATTGCACCCATAGCGTAGCCTACCCACTAATATTCAACGACCTTTAGTAAATAATAATCACGCATTTCACGAAATTGACATTCAATTTATCACACTAACAAGAAACCCTCTCTAGTTGTTTACCCCCGATTTTTGTAGTCATAATTTAGTTACCCAAATCACCCCATTTGACATTAATTGTCAAAACCTTTTCATTTACTTTATTGTTACAAAAATGTCTACATCTACAAACGATTAGAACACCATTTTTCTTCTTAATCAAATCATTAATCGTATCACTCCCTATGGGATCGACCCCAACTCTTAGTTGGGTTTATGCTTGTTAGCGACCGCATCATGTTAGAATCAAATGAAGTTTAGTTGTGCGTTATAAAAAATGGCGTCGCTGCCGAAAAGTGGTGTTTATAATTCTTTTATTGAAGTTTAGTCTTGAAATAATTTTGTTGTGGTTGAATTATCTTATTTGTGTTATTTATTGGCTACTCTTAAACGTGTGAAGAGATGAGTGTCAATAAGAGTAATTCTAGCCAACTTAAGAACAATGATGACTTCAGAAATTTGCATGATGTCAATGAAGATCAGTTGGGAAGTGCGGGTGCTATCCGATTGCCTCTAATTGTGGGCAATGCGGTGTCACACGTGACAAACACTATGTTGAAACTGTTGCAAATGAAGGGTCTCTTTAGAGAACTTTCTCATGAGGACCCTTTTCACGACCCGAGCCTACACCCCGGACGTGACACGTCGTAGAAGACTCTGAAAAGTCTCAAACAATGATCATAGCATGTCATCACATAAGATAATAGAAATAGAACGAAATTTAAACTATTTTAAACCATACAATCAAAAACATCATTTAAAATAGCGGAAGTCTACTTGTCTCATATGGCAATCTAAAAACATCTTTGAATCAAAAGTAGGGTCATGACCCTTTACAATGGAAGTCTAACAAATGTCTAGTACAGTGAAGAAAATAAATATCAATAAAGCACTTGTCCTCGAATCCATGAGGACATACCACTAGCCTTGGAAGAACTCAATCCAAGTCCTTGAACTAGAGAGAATCAACTCAAATGCCAGAACCTACACTTTGTAGAAAAATATAAGAGATATGGGTTAGCACATTTAATGTACTAAGTATGATAGCCATGCAAAATTCATGCTTAAAAAGGGACATTTATTTGAAAATCATGCTAAATGCCAATTTGAGAAATGTCATGAACATAACTATAGGAGGCATAATATACAAGCATAATCATCATACAAGTCATTTCATCACTTTAGAACATTAACCTCAAGCAACCCTAAGCTATACTTGTGTAATGTGAGAATAGCATCCCATACTACTATTCCCACTAAGTACCACTTTGAGGTAACCTTTGATGAAATTACCATTCTTCCTTTTCATTTTTAGACACTACCCACACATAAGGAACATAAACATTTCATAAGTCATGCCTAGGAAAGTAACTCATAATACAATCCAAGCAAGCATGCATAATTACGTTAAGCATTTACGTCAACATTGTTCATTAGCTTCCTTTTGAGAACATTCTTTCATTAGACATTAAGACATTAGAGAATCATAACATTGCCTCTCAAAACCTACTAGTGCAATGCATGGAACCTCTCAAGTAACTATAGCACGTATCTCCCATGATGGGAATAAGCGTTTAACCAACATAGACCATGTGAGCATCACATAGAATCCGGTATCATAACCCCACACCGTAAAGATGTGGTCTACTTTCCTAATGTAGGACCATTAATATTTTAGCTTAGGTGGATGCACTAGCTAATAACCTATGTAAGCACATTGTTATGGGATAAAAAGATGTTCATTGGAATCCTAACCTAACGTGGGGAGACTTTCCATCTTACCATATCCACTCGGTGCTTAGCCTCCATTCCCATAGGGTAGTTCATTTTCATTAACATTATTACACTTGAGAGGAGTGCCATAGGCCTATTGACCCAAGGTACATTATTGCACCAATGAAAGGAGTTCCATTGGCCTATTGATTCAAGGTACATCATTAGGATATCTCATTGAATCTTTAAGAAAGGAATGCCATTGGACTATCGATTCAAGATTCACCATTTCATTAGATCATTGACTCTTTATGAAAGGAATGCCATAAGCTTATCGATTCAATAGTCATCATCACATTAGTTCATTGGCTCATTATGAAAAGAATACCATAAGCCTATCGATTCAAGACATAGCCTTAGAACACATTCATTAGTCATTTATGGAAAGAATTCCATTGGCCTATCGATTCATATTCATTAAGTCAAGACACATTCATTACACAAGAAAAGAATGCCAAAGCCTACCGATTCAAGATTCAACATTACATTTAAGAAACCACTGACATTCTATCATCATCATTCGTGAGTGTTAATTGAAATAAGCTTTCAATAATAACACAATTACATTCTAAACATGATCATAATACTTTCATTGTAACTACATGCATATACTTCACATCATAATCATACATATATCCTTCATACATTACCCTTCAAGTATATGAATCAATCTAAGCCCAAACATCTAGAATACTACATTAGATAAGGGAAATATCATGATTCAATAACTAATTCAATATAGACATAAACAATTCAACATGATCCCATTATCAATTAACCCACATCACAAACTTCCAATTTAGTATTTTGGGAAAACATGGGTTCATAGAGAAAAATTCATCATAATTCATCATTAATTCAACAATTCATTCATAATTCATCACATATAAACCTTTGTAAACGTTTTGGAATTGACCCATGCTTAGATTGAAACCTTAGCTTTCTAAGGGATTTTTGAAACTTGAAATTATCTTTTGATATGGCTCCTTGAATGAAACTTAATCAAGTATGAAGACTACCATACTTCTATGGAAGAAACTACCCAAAAATTGGGTGAGAAAAGTGTAATCTTGACCTTCAAACCTTGCCTCCTTCTCCAATGGTGGTTTCTAGAGAGGTTTATTTGGAGAGGGTTGTTTCTAATTTTGAGTATTTTGGAATAATGAGTTGAATAAGGAGTTTATTACTTTTAAAAGCCTTCAATAAATCAATAATAACCGTCCCCAACCCATAACTAATTAATTAGGATTTTACCAACCTATCCTTATCTTTGGCCGAAATTGGGCAATTTTACAGTGATTACCTACGAAACCCCACCCACCGACCATGGGTGGGTCCACGAGCAGTGCTGGCTATCCATGGTTTGGGTCAGAAACTTTCCATCTTGGACCTTGACCTACGGAGTAACGCCACGAGATGTGGATGGACCTATGGGGCGTAGGTCCCATCCGTTTCCCACAACTTTTTTGGTAACATTGGCAGATTTGGGGAGGTTTGAGGGTTAGGCTTTAAGGTCTCCCTCAAGGACCCTTGGTTGGTCCTTTGGGGGTCATACCTTGACGTTTAACCCCGAAACCCCTCAACCTAAGCTCGGGATATCATTTTATAACTTCAAACCCCATACCAAATTCAAAAACAAACTCATCAGGGTCTAGTTTCACCTACTAGTTTTTCGGGTCGTTACAACCCTCATGACCACATCCAAAACTTTGTGGATGTGTGTGCGCCATTTTCTTTCAAGAGCATCACTTAGGAGTTAGTCCGAGTTCATTTGTTTCCGTTTCATCTAATGGGAGAGGCAACAAAGTGGTTGACTAATTTATCAAGGGAATCAATCACTTCTTGGAAGGAGCTCACTAATGCATTTTATGTAAGGTTTTTCCATAACACGAAAATGTTGAAGTTGAGGGATAATATTCAGAACTTCAAGAGAGTTAATGGCGAGCCTTTTCAGGAGACATTGTTGAGGTTCCAGAAGTTGCTGATCTAATGTCCAACTCATGGACTAACGAACAATGTGTTGTTACAATATTTTAACCAAAGCATCGAATGAGTTAATAAAGGTGTGGAAGACCAGCTCGTTCGAGGAGGAATCATGATTTTTTTTTTGATATAGCATCTACCCTACTTGATAAGATGACAAAAATCAATCGTACTTGGTATACTAGAGAAGATCAGGTGTCTCCTTTGAACTTTGGGATGACCATGGAAGAAATGGAAAAGAACCCAAAGCGATACCAAGAAGTTCGTCTGGAAATATATCTAGAAACTTATTAACTACCGGAATAGACTGAAGAGTCGGTGGTTCTGCATCTATATTATGAATGCGAACAAGAGGCTAAATACAACCCTTAGTAATCATCCTCCTCGCCTTAAGATAGGAAATAAACCTACCTTTCAGAGTTGTTGTATCGCCTTTCCATTCTAGGACTGCCTCTCCTGGAAAGTGGAATCTAACAATCTTCGTCCGACACTCAACATTAGCATAACAAGACACTAACCAGTCCATACCCATAATGACGTCAAAATAAACCATCTCTAATTCTACCAGGTCTACAAACGTCTGACGGTCAATAATTTCTTCCGTGCAACCTCGATAGACTCTCTTGGAAATAATAGACTCACCAACTAGTGTAGATACAATAAAGGGTCGATATAATGACTCTTCTACTATACATAACTTTCCCGCTATAAATGGAGTAACATAAGATAGAGTAGATCTAAGATCTATCAAAGAATAAACACAATAGGAGCAAACAATCAATGTACCTATTACAACATCTAGTGATGACTTTGAGTCCTGTCAGACGGCTGCTGAATACGTACAGTTCTGGAAACTACCAGAACTAGATGCTCCCTCTCAGCCTCCGCCGCTACCTCTTCCTACTGAAGTCTGGGGTCTACGTTCTGTAGACTGTGCGGATGAGGAGGAAACTACTATTGACCTAGTCGACTAACCTATACCACCCTGACCTATGGTCGGGTAGTTTCTCCACCCGTGCCGCTCCTTTCAACAAGAATAACAACCTGTGAAACCCTATCTGTACCTCCCGAAATGCATCCTATTGCAAGTAGTGCAATGCGACAGTGCTGTCCTAGCCTGGCTTGCTGCTAAGAGCCTGATGCTCGTGAACCTCACCTGGGCCTGACTGGCCCTGACAATCAAATCTACTACCCAGAAACTGTTGTGGTGGAGGTCTAGGTAGACTACTAGAATATCGAGGTCTCGGGCCACCCTGAAAATCTCCCAGTGAACCAGCAGGCCTAGCCCTCTTCTGTCTCTCTCTCGATCATTTCACTCGTATACTGTAGATGTCGGCGATCCTCTATGCCCTGTGCAAAGGCCTTAATTCGCGAGATATCAATATTATCATTTAGTGTAGTGGTAGAACAAGCCTCAATATAGTCTGAGTCAATCCCTCCCATATAGCTATGCACCCTGTCATGCATCGTATCAACAAATGCTGGTGAATATCTAGCCAATGAATCAAATCTTAGCCCGTACTCTCGGACACTCATGCCACCCTATCGGAGGTTCAGAAATTGGTCCACCCGGCCATCCCTAATCTCTCGAGGAAAATAGTGATATATGAAAGCTTCTGTAAAGGTATCCCAAATGGGTAGAGATGTATCTTTTACCCTAGATCTCTCCCAACTTTCATACCACAATACTACAACATCACGCAATCAAAATGCTGCTAACTCAACTTACTCAGTCGCTGAGGTATGCATGATTCTGAAGATCTTATGAAGATGATCAACAAAGTGTTAAGGATCCGCTCTACGATCTATCCCTATAAACTGTGGAGGATTCAAGGTAAGAAATTCATGAACTCTTGAACTTTCGAGTCATTCAGAAGGTCCGACAACATCTCGCATAACTAGCTGGCGCTGTGCAGCTACTAACTGTGCTTACATACTGCACTGTTAAAATACTGGTCAGATTGAATAGGAGGAACTAGAGGTGGTACTGTTGGTGGAGCCGGGAGTCCTGTAGCCCTTGGAGGCTCTTGAAGCAGTGGAGAAGCTAATGGGGGCTGAGAAGATGTCTCTCCCTGGGTCTCACAATGGGTTGCCTCTACTTGTGGTACCTTGCCAGTACCCTCGCCTGCAGTTGTATCTATTCCCTGGCTAGTTGTGCTCTGTCTGGTGTTAGCCATCTCTATCTGCATACAAATATCAATTATAAGCCAGAAACCTTAACCCTTAAGACACTGTTCTGTACCACGAGGTGAGCAAAATAAACATAGTCATTCTAACATGTTCGGTAGCTTCTTGTTTATAGAATGTGGTGCAAAACACATTTATAAACAGGACTCTACTAGACACGACTTGCCGACTCCCTAGGATATGACGTTGCTGTGATACCAAGTTTGTCACCCCCCAGATTTAAAGGGCGCAACTGGCTCCTAATGCCAAAACTCAGGCTCGAGTCGACCCTGCTGAACCATTTTCTATTAGCGCATGGCAGCCACATGCAGGCAAGAAAACAAACAAGTATATCTCGGCTTAAAATTAAGCCCTTGGCCGGCAAGGCCCCTGTAAACAGATCCATAAAAGAAACATCTACTCCCAAGAGTTCATATAAAGAAATAGCCAACTAGCACAGAAGTCTTAATTGGGCCGTCGAGGCCACTATGATCTCTATACCAAAACTGAAAACAGGTATATCAAGACAATGCATCGCACAACTAACAAGCTTTAGCAAACCAACAAACTAGGCCAACATGGCCATAACATAGTTTTAAACCCTACACAATAGTTTGCAAGCCTCTAAGAGTAGTAAAGATTGGTGGGATAGGCCCCATCCTACCCATGGAAATATATACAACAAAAGCTAACAAACCTCCCAACTCTGGCAGCTCCGGAGGAAAGGGGCTAGCCAACCGGATAGAAGCCAATCCTACTGCTAAGAAAGTCTACTGGGTCATCTGTCGAGACCTGCATGCATGAATGCAACGCCCCCAGGCAATGGGGCGTCAGTACAAAATAATGTACAGAGTATGAAAGACAATAGTCTATGAGCAGGTATCATAATATACTGGAATAATCCGGTAAATAAATCAAGAATAACATAAGAAGACTAACTTGTTGCTAAATCTAAACTTATCAAAAATAATAAAATAACAACCTAACCAAGCCCCCATAAGCTCGGCAGGTACAAATAGCACACAAGATCACGTACCCAGGCCCCCATAAGCCCAGAAGGTGCCAATTAGTCTATATACCCCTATAGATAGTCCCCTAGCCCCGTAGACAGTCACATAGCCCTCTTAGGAAATAGTATATCCCCGTAGGCAGCACATAGCTCTCTTAGGCATTAATATAGCATATTGGCAACTCATAGCCCTCTTAGGCAACAACATGTCCCCGTAGGCAACTCATTGCCCTTTGAGGCGTCAATATAGCCTTGTAGGCAACTCATATCCCTTCTAGGCATCAATATAGCCCTATCGGCAAAACATAGCCCTTCCAGGCATATATCACATTCTTGCAGCTAACCACAATAGCCCAAAAGGCAACAATAACAATCCAACAACTAAAAGTGAGCATTTTTGTTATAAACAACCTATACAAATATCCTCTAAGTCGTTTCCAACATAGGGACACTACCTGTGAAAAAGAATCTCGATAAGAGAGGATTATATCCACTCGAGAAGCCAACAATCAACAATAATGGCTACAAGTATAACAACGATAACAACTCAATTACATTGCTCCTAAGCTTTAAGAAAACATGTCGTAAGAAAAGAATAGCCTTAACATACCTTTTTCGCTGAATTCACGTGGACTAACGAGTTTTATTCATAACTCCCTCGATACTACAACAAGGTAGGACCATAATGAACACACAAAATAAAAGATACCATGACAATACGATAAAAGATATGTATTTTCGTCGCAAATTGCTATTTGCTGCTTATAAAAGCTAGAGTCGATTAAAGAAGGGTCTTACCTCATTCTTAAGTTCGTAATATGCCTCAAAACCTTCAAATATATCCAAACCCTTGATGTCCCAACACTAAAGTGTGATATGCTACAAAATCAATAAAACAAATTATACCACGATGATGAGTCTAACGCGTAGAACAACTTTCGGCAAGGACTTAAGTTGAGAAAATCTATACTTTAGTTGATCCTAGAATTGGATTTCTCTAATTTTTCTGGTTCTTAGCTAAAAAATGAAGAAAAGGTTCGAAGAAGAAGATATATGTAAAGTTCCACCGACCTAGGGCCCCACCTCACGTGCCTGCTTGTGCAGTCACACAAAAATGCAAATATCTCTCTATTCTGAAGTCGTATGAACAAACAGTTTGATGCATTGGAAACTGGACTCGTAGACCTTCGATTTGATAGGTTGTACGACCCATAAATCTTTATAGATTAGGAGAAAACCTCTGAGATATTTGACCCAAATTTCAGAGAATTCTTTAAAAAGGAAATTACGATTATTTCCGCCAACTTTTATTTTGCCACTTACCTAACTTCAAAACTTGAGATGCAACAGTTGAACACTTAAAATAGGACATACCACATCATTCCTAATTTATTACCCACCCTTCTTGTCATTCCATGGAGATATGAGTAATTTTAGAGGTTTCGAAAAGTCGGGGTGTTACATAAACCCATACCAAGGCTAAGAAGAAAATAACATAAGGAACTTAACAAGGCATTCACAACTATAAGGAACTATCAACATATCGGTTCCTTCATCCTGAAAGAGCTCCTTTGTCATCTCTAACCCAAAGTGCATAGAAACAATTACTCTTTGGAGCATTAAGATCCGGGCCATCAAGATAAGCTTGTTTAGCCTCTTGTCCTTTGGCCGTGAGTGTAGGGAAATTTCTCACTTGATGATCACTTTTTCCACAACCATAACACATATTTGTACCGGCTAGGCACTTCCCATGATGATTCTTCCCACAAGTGGTGCAAGTAGGTTTAGGACATGGAGACCCACTACCTTTCTCTTGGTTAACCCTAGGAGTGCTTGAAGAAACTTGGTTAAAAGCTCTCTTTTTGAACCTTGGTTGACCTTGCTCATCAGACCTAGTTCTCTTCATCTCCCTATTCTTTTTCTTAATTTTGAACTCCTATATTTGTTGAGCAAACACCATAAGCCTAGAGATATTCATGTCATCATGGAGAATTGCCATACATCAATCTTCCTCAACTAAGTTAGACACACCCGTCACATAGCTACTCATCTCATCCCTCAGGTTAGACACTAAAGAAGGATCATACTTAGACAATAGGGTAAATTTGAAGGAATACTCTTGCACACTCATGTTACCTTGTCTAAGGTTGATAAACTCCTCGACCGTAGGTTCTCTCCTCTCACGGGGGAAGAACTTACCAAGGAAAGCTTCATTGAACACTTACCAATCTATAGGCCCCGCTCCTAGCGGCCTATTACTCTTCCATTGAGTGAACCAAACTTGGGAAACATCCTTCAATTGATAAGCGGCTAGTTACGGTTTTTCTATAGAAGTCACCCCCCATAGCATTCACTACCTTATACACGTCATCCACAAACTCTTGCGATCCTCTCCAACCTTGGAACCAAGAAATACCGGAGGGTTCATCCTCACAAAGTCTCTCATCATAGAAGCCATAGTGCTCACAATAGGGCTCATATAAGTCTCAACACCCTTAGTAGCTTGGGCTGTCATGGCTTGGGCTTGAGTAGTTACTACTTGAGCCATCATAGAAAAAGCCGACCTAACTTCCTCATTGGACATGGCAGGGGGATCCACCGGAGCTTGATTGCCTTGAGGAATTTGATTACCTTGAAGTCCTTGGGGAGGAATTCCCTCATTCACAATCTCCTCTTCCACCCTTTTTTCATTCGCCCTTCTTGTATTTATATCCTATAAAAACAAGAGAAGGGTCAGGAAAAGGACTTTTATAGAGCTAAACTCTAAGGCACGACTTTAAGATTAATGAAAAAAGTGAAGTTTACTAACGTCTTATAGCCTCTCATTCATAAATATTTTGCGATTCACACTCATGAACAAGACTCTACTCGACATGATTGTGAGACATCAATCCTATAAACCATCCCAAACTCTTGTGCTCTGATACCATGTTTGTCATGACCCGAGCCTACATCTCGAACATGACACGGCGTACAAGACTCTAAAAAGACTCATACAAGCCTCATAGCATGTCATCACATAAGATAATAAAAATAGAATGAAATTTAAACTCTTTTAATCCATACAATCAAAAAAATCATTTAAAACAGCGGAAGTCTACTAGTCTCACATGGCCATCTAAAAATATCTTTGAATCAAAAGTAGGGTCACAACCCTTTACAATGGAAGTCTAACAAATGTCTAGTAGAATGAAGAAAAGAAACATCAATAAAGCACTTGTCCTCGAATACATGAGGACATACCACTAGCCTTGGAAGAACTTAATCCAAGCCCTTAAACTAGAGAGAATCAACTCAAATGCCGGAACCTACACTTTGTAGAAAAATATAAGAAATATGGGTTAGCACATTTAATGTACTAAGTATGATAGCCATGAAAAAACATGCTTTAAAAGGACATTTTATTTGAAAATCATGCTACATGCCAATTTTTAGAAATGTCATGAACATAAGTATAAGAGGCATAATATACATGCATAATCATCATGCAAGTCATTTCATCACATTAAAACATTCACCTCAAGCAACCCTAAGCTATACTTGTGCAATGTGAGAATATAATCCCATACTACTATTCCTACTAGGTACCACTTTGAGGTCACCTTTGATGAACTTACCATTCTTCCTTTTCATCTTTAGACAATACCGACACATAAAGAACATAAACATTTCATATGTCATGACAATGAAACTAACTCATAATATAATCCAAGTAAGCATGCATCATTACATTAAGCATTTAATCAACATTTTTCGTTAGCTTTCTTTTGAGCACATTCTTTCATTAGACATTAAGACATTAGAGAATCACACAATAGCCTCTTAAAACCTACTCGTGCAATGCATGGATGTCATCCCATACTTCCACCCACACTTCATAGAACCTGTTAAGTAACTATAACACGTATCTCACATGATGGGAATAAGCGTTTAATTGACATAGATCATGTGAGATTTACATGGAATCCAGTGTCATAACCCCACACCGTAAAGAGGTGGTCTACTTGCCTAAGGTAGGACCAACAACATTTTGGCTTAGGTGGATCCACTAGCTAATAACCTATTTGGGCACATAGTTAAGGGATAGGAAGATGTTCATTGGAACCCTAACCTAACGTGGGGAGAGTTTCAATCTTACCATATCCACTCAGTGCTTAGCCCCCATTACCATAGAGTAGTTCATTTTCATTAACATTATTATACTTGAGAGGAATGCCATAAGCCTATCAACCCAAGGTACATTATTGCACACATGAAAATAGTGCCATTGGCCTATCAATTTAAGGTACATTATTAGGATAGCTCATTGAATCTTTAAGAAAGGAATGACATTGGCCTATCGATTCAATATCACCATTTCATTAGATCCTTGACTCTTTAGGAAAGTAATGCCATAAGCCTATCGATTCAAGAGTCATCATTATCTTAGTTCATTGGCTCATTATGAAAGGAATACCATAAGCCTATCGATTCAATACATAGCCTTAGAACACATTCATTAGTCATATATGGAAGGAATGCCATTGACCTATCGATTCATATTCATTAAGTCAAGACACATTCATTACACAAGAAGAGGATGCCAAAGCCTACCAATTCAAGATACAACATTACATTTAAGAAATCATTGACATTCTATCATCATCATTCATGAGTGTTAATTGAGAATAAGCTTTCAATAATAACACAATTACATTCCAAACTTGATCATAATACTTTCATTGTAACTACATGCATATACTTCACATCATAATCATACATATATCCTTCATACTTTGCCCTTCAAGTATATGAATTAATGTAAGACCAAACATCTAGAATACTACTTTAGATAAGGGAAATATCATGATTCAATAACTAATTCAATATAGACATAAACAATTCAACATGATCCCATTATCAATTAACCCACATCACAAACTTCCAATTTAGTATTTTGGGAAAACATGGGTTCATAGGGAAAAATTCATCATAATTCATCATTAATTCAACAATTCATTCAATATTAATCACATATAAACCTTTGAAAATGTTTTGGAATTGAACCCATGCTTAGATTGAAACCCTAGCTTTTTGAGGGAATTTTGAAACTTGAAATCATCTTTTGATAGGGCTCCTTGAATGAAACTTAATCAAGTATGAAGACTACCATACCTCTATGGAAGAAAATCCACGAAAATTGGGTGAGAAAAGTGTAATCTTTAGCTTGCAACCTTGCCTCCTTCTTCTCCAATGGTGGTTTCTAGAGAGAGGATGATTTGGAGAGGGTAGTTTTTAATTTTGAGTGTTTTGGAATAATGAGTTGAAAAAGGAGTTTAATAATTTTAAAAGACTAAAAACTACTCTAGTAAATCAATAATAACCGTCCCCAACCCATAACTAATTATTAGGATTTTACCAACCTACCCTTACCTTTGGTCGAAATTGGACAGCTTTACAGTGATGACCTACGAAACCCCACCCACGGACCGTGGGTGGGTCCATGAGCAGTGATGGTTATCCTTGGTTTGGGTCAGCAACTTTCCATCTTGGACCTTGACCTACGGAGTAACCCCACGAGGCCTGGATGGACCTACGGGGTGTAGGTCCCATCCGTAACCCCCAGCTTTTTGGCAACATTGGCAGATTTGGGGAGCTTTGGGGGTTAGGCTTTAAGGTCCCCCTCAAGGACCCTTGGCTGGTCCTTGGGGGGTCATACCTTGACGTTTAACCCCTAAACCCCTCAACAAAAGCTCAGGACATCATTTTACAACTTCAAACCCCATACCAAACTCAAAAACAAACTCGTTAGGCTCTAGTTTAACCTACTAGTTTTCCGGGTCATTACAACCCTCATGACCATATCCTAAACTTTGTCGATGGTGTGGGCCATTTTCTTTCAAGAGCATCACTTAGGAGTTGGTCCAAGTTCGTTTGTTGCCCTTTCATATAATGATAGAGGCAACAAAGTGGTTGATTGATTTATCAAGGGAACTAATCACTTCTTGGCCGGAGCTCACTGATGCATTTTATGTAAGGTTTTTCCATCACACGAAAATGTTGAAGTTGAGGTATAATAATCAGAACTTTAAGAGTTGATGGCGAGCCTATTCACGAGACATGGTTGAGGTTCTAGAAGTTGCTGATCTAATGTCCAACTCATGTACTATAGAATGATGTGTTATTACAATATTTTTACGAGAGCATCGAATGAGTTAACAAAGGTATGGAAGACCAACTCATTCGAGGAGGAATCATGAAACAACCATTTGATATAGCATCTACCTTGCTTGATAAGATGACAAAAATCAATCGTGCTTGGTATACTAGAGAAGATCATGTGTCTCCTTTGAACTTTGGGATGACCAAGGAAGAAATGGAAAAGAACCATGAGCGAGATGAAAACATGGCCAAAATGATGACCCAAATAGACCTATTGACGAAACATGTCATGGGAGGTTGTTCCAAGACTGTGAATGCAGTTGGAATTAGTGGAGTAAATCCTGAGGAAGCACACTTTGAGTCCATGAAATATGAAGAAGGGCATTTCTTGGTATATTAGGCATGGGGTTCTTGTCTGAACTATCTAAGGATGGGCGGGAATCAAGGTTTGAACAGGGATAAAAATGATAGTTAGAGAGACCACAATAGGGAACGGTGTGACCATGATATAAATTGGAGGGAGCGAGATGGCGACAAAGAACAATATGTGCCTCTTCATGAGCATCAAAAGTCGAAAAACCCAAGGGCTGATAGTGAAAATTTCCGCACTGAAGATATGCTTGCGAGTATTTCCAACAAAGTGAAAGGATACGGCTAATTTCTAAAGGAAATGAAAGATGACGTCTTTTCTCTGAACCAAATAGTTACTTCACACTCGGTGTCTATTAAGCAACTAGAAACACAGATGGGTCAAATCTTGACACATTTGAATCCAAGGCCAAAATGAGGTTTACCGAGTGATACCATGTTTAACCAAAAAAATGAAGCTTGAAAGCGTGTCTTCTTTTTGCCACGATGTAAAATAAGGCACTTCTAAGGAGCCAACCCAAGTTTTAGTTTTTTGTTTTTGTTATTTGAATAATGTGTGTTAGATGTGCAGGTAAAAAAATTTGACTTTGGAGAGAAATAGGTAATTGGGCGAGGTCAGGACCCATTAAGTAAATCGCCGAGTGGGTCGGCAAAGCTCGATATGGATCACCTTTTTGACCAACCAAAAGGCTAGAGTTTTGGTAACTTCGGTGGGCCACGAGCCAATCAGCACATCACCGAATGGTTTAGCGACATAAGGGCCATCTCCAATCGAGGCGCAAACTAATGAGTCAAAAGGCTTCCAATTGTTTTGAATTCATAACTCCTTGTTATTTTACATTTTTTTACTCTTGTACTATCTTGCCTTCATAGTAGAGCATATTCTTGTTAAATTCTTGTGTGGGTATTGTTGCATAGTTGGAAATCATTGTTTGGCTTGCTTTCTACTTTGCCTGCGATGTTTATTTATCTGCTTTATTCTGAGGTTGGTATCCTTAACTTGCTTTAATTTCTTGCTATTTCTTAAGCATGTCCGTATAAGTGATGGATCTACTATTTGTCCTTGTATGATTAATTGATTAGTTGATATTTTTTGGGTAAATCGAGTATGCTAGATGATTGGCTTGTTTAAATTATTATTTTAGGTCTAAATTGTTTGATCGACAGTTATTCATATTGGGTTTAGTGTGGGTGATGTCTTAGTAACCCAAATTGCACCGAAAAACATAATTTTTCCAATGAGAGATTGGGTGACATCATTTTAAAGGGAAAATACGTTGATTGATCAATTTTAGACAATTTTGGGGGAAGTCTGAGCACCCTGTGGTTGATAATGATATGGGCTAGGATTTAATTCAATAGAATAGGGATTTGATTTGGTTGTCGTTGGTTGTATGTTGAATATTGTGGGTCGGGGTAAGAAATTGGTGCAAGAGGCTAGTCGGTGAGCTTAGTCGAGCTCACTGACTGACTTGGGTGTTCGCCAACTGATAACTTATCTCGCCCTTTTGCCCTGAAATTTTTCTGTAGGATTCTGTAACATTCAGCGATACGCTTGAGCTCACTGAGTTTTCTCGGTGACTCGCCGAATGACCCATTTTATCGCCTATTGGATGCCCTACCTATTGGAAATCTTTTTGTGAAATTTGGTGAACTACTTTAAGCTCGCAGATCTAGTCCGACGTCTCGCCAATTGACCCCAAACCTCACAGACTTTTGCTGACCTCCTACCGTTTGGATTATGTGACTTTTGGCAAGCCCTCTAAGGCTCGTCGAATGAACTCGACGACTCACCGAGCACTAACCCTTCAAAACAACGTTTGTTCAATTTGTGTTATCTTGCAGATATGGCTAGGTCCAAGGTACCTAGAAGAAATTAACCACCTAGAAAGAGAGCATGAGGGGTGGTCATTTATGAGGAGGCTACTCCTCCACGAGTAACACGACCTAAACCTTATCCGACAATGGAAAGGGGACAAATAAAGAAAAAGGCCTTGCAGAGCCGAGTGTGATTGATTCGAGTTCCGACTAAATCGATATTTACTACACCCACCTCACCACTTTTGAGTCTGACCATGAGGAAAATTCCGGGTCTAGATCGCCAGCCTATGAGTTTGAGGCAGATGATGATCAAACCCTTCAGCGGAGACTGGTTCAGTTGCCCTCCAAAGCGATGCACAATCCATTAAGACTCCTGGTACTCCCGACTCCTCATCCTCTTCAACCATATGCAATTGAGAAGGCACCACAAGTGCCCCCATTATAGGAATGTCCACCTCATTCGATGAACACATTAAATGCTGCTATGTTGCGAATAATTCTAGAAGAGAAGAGGTTGTCTACTAATGGGGTGATGGACATGTACTCCGCTGTGTTGGAGATAATTCTTTTCCACAAATTCCAGCTATTTACACATCCCCGGGGCCCTAAAATACGTTCATGTGTCTAGGAGTTCTATGAGGAGTATGGGAAGCTGGTCCTAGAATGAAAGAAGAAGGACAACTCATTTGCACCTATTGATCATGTAGTGGTGCGAGGTAAAAAGGTAAAGTGCAGCAGTTGAGACATCAATGAGGTGTTGGGGTACACAGTCCAGATAAGTCCTTTCTTATTAGATAGGATTCAGAAGAAGACCCTCGACAATCTTAAGGGATGGTTGGCTCTCTTAATTTCTGACATTACACCACTATGGATTGAGCCAACGGTCCAGATTGAGAAGAAGGAACCTAATGTAGTTGTGAAGTACTCGTTTGGTTTCATTAGCAGCACACTCATGCCGTCATAGAATAAGTCCATCCTTTGGAATTGAAAGACAGCTTTGTTGGGATCAATCATTGACCGAGATAGAGTGAATCTCGAGATAATTATTAAGCAGGAGATTGCCATGAAGTCCAAACAGAGCCAGACATCACTACCATTCCCGATACTTATCACAGCGTTGTACCAGCGAGCAACAATGCCCTTTGTGGCAAAGACAGATGTAGAAGTTGCTCCCACTTGCTCTACTAACATCCAGAGGATCGAGGCCAAGTAAAATAGGGATGAGGCTGAGCAAAGAAGAGCCGCGCCGGTAGACACATTCCGGACTGTTGATGTAGATGCATTAGAGGCAAACATTACTCCATCCAGTTATGTTGGCGAGCCTTCAAGTTCACCTAGCTCATCTCCTCCTACTACTTTTACTAATGCTTCTCAGCCCACGTTAACACAGTTGATGCTATATATGATAGGCCATCAAGCAAGTCTGCTAATGTAGGTGCTTCCCGGGTTGAGGCGATTGTCTCAAGATTAATTAAGAGGGCCATTGCTGCTACCGTTGCCCCGATCTAAGTTGAGTTAGGAGAGTACCAAGAGTTGATTTTTGCACATGGACTAGCCTTGGTCAGTTGTTGTGCGAGTTGAGGCATGCGAGCATGGAGGTCGCCAGTCCGATGAAGTTATAGCCTTGAGGGCCGATGTTTAAGGATTGATACGTGATGTGGATAAGCTCAAATCCATCTATTTATCTATATTCTTTGCCACTGTTGACCTTCCAGAGGTTTCTAGTTTAGATATGCTAACTATTTCTGAGATCCCTCTGGCCACTACAACAAAAGATATTTTTTAGCTGATGATTGTTATGATTCAGACACTCTTGAGTCTGATAAAGAGGAGCTTAGGACCCAGGACGCTGCAATTTATGATGAACTGGAGGACTTGGAGGGTGCCATGGTGCAGGTGGCGATGGAGGCCTTACTTCAGGAAACCTCGATGATTTGATACAGTGGAGCACATCCTACTCCCGGAGGAGAGGCGGGCACTGAGGACCTGATAGAGATAGCTCCCAATGCCCAGTCTTAGCCTGACAAATGGATCTTGACTCTTTTCCTGTTTTATTTCTGAGACTCTTACATTGCTTTTACATTGAGGACACTGTTTAGTTTTGTGTGGGGGGGGGGGGGTAACCCCTTGGTTTGTATTTATTCTGTTTTGCATTATTGTCTTATGTTTTGGATGATTGTTTTTCTACTTTTGGTTGTTCTGAAATTGAATGATGGTTTTTGATCCCATTTGTCCAATCCCTGATTTCTTAATGTGTGAATGTTTAGGCTACTCTCTTGCATATTTGGGTATCGGTCACGATCAATACCGATGACTTGAATAGTGCTCTTAATTGAAAGATATGTTTACACAAGTCCAATAAGGGAAATTTCAGTTGCATAAGTCATGTGTGAACTCTTAACATCTCATTGTGACTAGTCGGTGGTTGAAGTGAATCTTGTGGTGATCGTTGCACGCGAGCTAAATTTGTAGACTCATAATCAATGATTTTGTTGAACGACTTGTGTTGTTAGATTTTCTCTAAATATGTGCTTCGTGATATTTAGAACTTGCCCCGTTGGTCCAATTGCTTAACATTGGCGAAGGTAAAAAATGATCTTAGGCACAAATTTTTGAGATTGAGCCAAATTACCTTTATACCTTTTTGTGACCACATTGTTAGTGTGTGAACCTAGCTTGACACTATTTGAGCCTACCCTTTTTTGGATGAAACATGAACCCATATAGCCTTTTTCCTTCCCATCTAAAACACTCATGAAGCTTTGGTACGTTTGAATAGGCAACTTAGGCAAAAAACTCAAGTTGGGCTGTGGTGAAAATTGAGGAGAGAAGATGAGCAAGAGCTTTGTGAAAATTCTCTCTTGAAAAAGAAGAAAATCGTGTTGAAAAATATGGAACCCCTCCATATAAAAGAATTAAAAAAGGGGAGAAAGCAAAGCAAAAGAAAATAAGATTGAAAAATAAGTGTATGATGGAAAGAAAAAGGGTGTTCAATGAGCAATACAAGAATCTTTGTACTTAAAAGCACTTAGGATGGATTGTGAAAATCAAAAGAGTGGAAGAAAATGAAAAGAAGTGAAATGCAAGCCATGATTCATGAAGGTAGAAGTCACTAAGCCAAAACAATCATACCTTTACCAGCCCCGTTACAAGCCTTGAAAGACCTAGATGATCTTCATTGAGCCGAATGGCATGTTGATTGGAAAATATGGGTAAACATATGGGTAAAATCTTGCATTTGTTTATCTTTAAGAGTGTGAGAGATGACTTTGATTTCTTAATTCTTAAATTTTGATGAGCTTTGTGTGGGCATGGAATCATTCTTGACGTGAGGGCATTCAAATACCCTTGTTGAACTTTAATTTGCATTTGTTGCAAGCATTGTGAGCTTGACTTCTATTTGATGATGACTAGTCATAGTTTAAAACTTTTAGTGCACAATTGAATATTTCTTGGGTAGATTAAACCTTGTGTGCATTCATGAGTCTCAAGTAACACTATTTGTAGACATCCCTGTTGACCTGATTGATCCTGTGTTTTACTTTAGGACAGGCAAAAGTTTAAGTTGGGGGTGTTGCTGAGTCAGGGATTTCGACTCATTTTGGGATTAATATTCAAGGAATTAGTGTCCCCAATGCCTATTTTATGCTTATAATTAATGTTAAACTGTTAATTTGCAGTAATGAAGGCAAAAGAGCAAGGCAAGGACATTACAAGGCAAAAATGAGCAAAAATACTGAAAAAGTTGAAGGAAGGCAACACTGTTACTCGCCGAGTGGACCTTAAGCTCGCCGAAAGGTCCAGAGTTCCAGCCTTTGGACAAAACCACCTTGGCGAGTGAACTGGTGGTTCGGCGATGCATCGAACAGATCAGTGAAGCCGGTTTCAATCGCCGAAAGTTACAGAGCAATTTTACTGAAAAAAGGCAAGTAGAGGTGCACTCGGTGTTTCGCCGACCGATTAGGCGATCTTGACTTATTTCACCGAATGAACTCCGTGCTAAAATTTTGGGAAAGTATAAATGCAATTTTGAAAAGACGAAAAGGAGTTCCCACATTATCCATTTCTTGGTTTTTGATCTTGAACATTCTAAAGCATTGTTTTTTTCATTTTTGAGTATATTTTAAGGGTTTGTGAGATTTTTAGCTTCAATTTGACTATTTGGAGACTTGTGGGTTGTTGCCCAATTTGATGGAAAACATCGTTGGCAACGATTTCTTGTTCTTTATTATGTTTAGCTAAAAACCCCATTTTTGGGGGTTTCATTATGTAGTTGAATGCATTAATTGGTTAATGGGTGTTATTATTTTTACTGTTTTTATTGTTGAATTGAAGTGGATTCAAGTAATAGTTTGTGTTTTAATTTAAGAAATATAGTTGCAAATGCAAATGCAATCTTACAAATCTAGCTTCAAAAGTAGATTAATTCAGGTAATGTGTTGTTAATATGTGTTGTGCTTGTTTAGGTTTGTAAGAACTCACTTGATTCGTAATAGTTGATTGAGAATTGACTATTGGACCGAAAGCCTAGCCTACCCACTCAAATTCAACGACTTTTAGTAAATAATAATCACCAATTTCATGAAATTAGCATTAAATTTGTCACACTCCCAAAAAACCCTCTCTATTTGTTTACCCTTTATTTTAGTAGTCTTAATTTGGTTACCCAAATCACCTCCATTTGACATTAATTGTCAAAACCTTGTAATTTACTTTATTGTTACGAAAATATCTACATCTACAAACGATTAGAACACCATTTTACTTCTTAATCAAATTCTTTATTGTATCAGTCCCTGTGGGATCGACCTCAACTATTAGTTGGGTTTGCACTTGTTCGCGACCGCCAACACTTAGAGTCAGATGAAGTGTAGTTGAGCATTAGCAATGGCACTCGAGAACCATGGCTGGTCCCCTAGCGAACCGTTGGCCTGAAAGACTAGTTAGCAGAAGACTTACTCAAGTAAAATGGGGACTCCAATTACTAAAATTTAACTCATAATATCTAAAAACAACATAACTCTATGAATGTCTGAATGTACTTAAATAAAAATAAGCAACCAACTCAAAGTCTTAAAACATAACAAGGGAAACAATGAAAGATTCATCAACTACTACTGTCTATGAATCCTTTAAATACTACGATAGATATCGGGACAAGACCCACGACATCTTAACAAAGTTTAAATATAAATGTGTAACCCTCTCGAAAGAAAGGAGGCTCACTAAAACTAACTAGATTGCAAATGGTATCAACAGAGAACCTGTTGATGACCGTGAACACCTGTATCGGCATCACAAAAAAATGCAGGTCAAATGACGTTAGTACATTGCATGTACGAGCCTATAAGAAAATACTGAAAGCACTAGTAAACTGAAGAAATAAGGCTGGAAGAAATACTAACCTAAACTGAACTCAATACAAAGCAACAATTATAGATTCAATATTTAAAACATTATAAAACAGGAGATAAAACTCAATGATGTATAAAAATACCATAACATACTCTTTAATCTTATTTGGGAGATTCTCTAACCGATAACCATCATTATGAACTATGTGATGATACAACATCTTGTCCACACTGTCAGAATTATCATATACCTTTACGGTGGTATAGAACCCCGCGACTAAGTGGATCCACTAAGCTATGCGTAACAGAAAAAAGGAGTCGTCTAAAAAATACGATCCTTTACCCATGTTGGCTACATGGTTTATGAGGAATATGAGTTATCTGAATTCATTCCCATATCAAGGCTCAATACTACCCCAATAATATAATCTGATGCTCAAAAGTATAAAACATAACTCTTTCTCAATTTGAGATAGTTACTGAAAAGATCCTTTTAAAAGAGGTAGTACTCTAAAAACATCTCTGAATTCATAACTCATTTAGAAATTGATGTTTCTTTCATTAAAATGCAAAAGTGTTACTTTTGGGAATAATTATTTCCCTTATACTCATTTTTGAAACATGAAATACAACTATTCTCATTATCATAGTCATTTACTCAAGCTTTAGTTCAAATCTATAAGTAATTGCGAAAGAGTTCTCATTTTTTACTTAAAAGGACCTTTTGAACCTTCCTCTTAACTTTACTTTAATTTGAAATGTAAATTAAGAGATGTGATTATGATATGTAGGATCTCTAAAGGAGTAATGATGACTTTAAGTGTGAATTTGAAGAAAAGAACGTAGGTATGATTCAAGGGAACACACACGGAAAAAAGGTTGGAAGAGTAAGGGACCTAGTGGCCCTAGCGTACTGAGTGGGGAGGGGCGCCATGGAACATCTCAGATTCGAGAAAATAGAAAAAGTGCAGCTTTCCAGGACCTGGTGAAAGAACCACAGAAGTCATCGACGCTTTGTGGTGTGACACACAGTCTGTAGGTAGGTTCCATCGTTGGGGTCCAAAATTTGATGGTCTTTGATCCTACCCATCGTCGACCAGTATGGTCTATGGTTGGACCTACGGACCATAGGTAAGGGTCAACATCTATTTAGAGGAAAATGGTTGTTGGGTAAACTTCAAACAATTATATATTTTAGCACAAAATGAATAAAGTGGCCTATGACCTATCTAACTATAAATAATTGAATCCTCTTTTCAACGCCACCGAGTTTGCTAAAATTCAAGCTCGGAGTAAAAAGTTGTGCTCGTTTTAGTGAGGCCCTGTCGAGTAGAGCATGAACCACGACCCCAGTTGATTGTCGGTAGTTCTAACGATGTCTTGTCAGACATGTATTAGATGTCCTTCGTCAACTTTTAAGTCAGGGTCATTTTTATCTTTTTCTTATGCGTTGGGGGCACTTAAACTATGTCATTTGATGCCTAAACTATGTCGTTTTACTCGGTCTAAGCCAAATAACTTAGTCAGAATCTACCCAAAACCTTTATTCTCCTAAAAGCACCCAAATTAGAGCAAAAGAAGAGGAAAGTCGACCAAAGTTCCCAAGAACAAGCAACAGTGTTCTTTGAAGTTCAGCCCCAAAAATCCAAAGGATTTCTCCCTAGATTTCATCACCTTGTATATGGGATTTCACAAGTGGGTTCCTTTCATCAACTAGGTCCCTTGAATTTAGTCAGTTCCTCTATTCTCCATATCTTATTTAGACCTAGGGTTTCAAAACCTTGGAGATTTGTTGTGATTTAGCCTTTTAGTATCCTTAATTGAAATAACATGTTTCTTTGAAAGTTCGCTTAATTCCTTGTATAAAACTGTAAACACTAGTTTTTGTAAATTATCTTAGTTCATGAATTATACTTGTTATATCAGTTAAACAGAAATCATGCCCCTGATTTTGACTGTGACATTCTCAGTGTATAAATAATGAATTCTCACTTAGCATGTCAATATTTTGAGCGATTAATTATTTAGTGCATTTTAGCTTCATATATAATCAGTTGGGAGTAGGCTTAGCATCGAGTTGGACTAGGGTTTAGCATACCTTCATAGTCCCAAAACTATGTGCCCGTGTAGGATCATAAGTCCCCACTGTTTGGCATCAAATATAGTGATCACGCCAGTCATGCCTTTATACCCCTGGCAATGTGTATCGGGTCCTCTCGATAGGGCGTATACATCAGACTCCACATTTATCTCATGTGGTTTATGTCGGTTGATAGTAGCTCCTACTGTTAGATTCTTAGAGCATTGACAACGTTGTCAAAAGTTACTTCAGTATACAATTTAGCATGTTATCTTCATGATTAATGCTTAGTCATTGCATCCAGTTCTATTTTCATTTATATTTTAGTACATGTCGATATCCTTGTTTAGATTATATCATTGCTCAGTTATGCAATGTTCAGCTTATATACTTTGTTAAGTGTAGAATATTTATATCTTGCATGCTCAGTACATTCAGGGGTCATTTGGTAGAAACATTGATAACGTAGGGATTAGTAACGCAAGGATTAGTAATGCAGGGATTAGTAGTGCAAGGATTATTTTTTGTCAAGTATTTGGTTCATTGCTTCTCACTTAATCTTGTATTTGATTTAAAACTCTACAAAAAAAATTCTTTCCTACTATACCCTTGTGCTATTATGAGATTGTTTATTTCATGTAATTTAGTCAAGGTAGATAACCGGACCATAACACTACAATAATTTTTATTTAAAAATAACAACAAAGAAAAAGAGTGTTATATAAATTGAAACAATTTTTTTTCTTTTTTGTGCATAATTAATAACAAGAATTTAATACTATGCAACAGTTGAATAAAATTCATAGTAAAAAACAATTATGGTAAATATTTATTTATTTATTTTTACAAATTTTAACCTGTTTAATTATTGTATATGGCAATAGGATGTTAACAAAAGAGTTTAAACTTATCAAAAATGAAGATTTACAAATATACTTATACAATTTTATACCGAAGTCCCTTATCGGATAATAATTAATCAAAGTTGTTGTGGGACAATATTGTTTTTTTTTAGGATTTTCTATTTCATTTAACTAGTTAAGTTAAATACATACATACATATATATATATATATAATTGAGGTATGATGTACCAATTTTTTTGTTGGTCAAGTATATCTTAAACTTAACATATATTTAAGATTGCTTATATTGTTCAATAGCTAAAGCTTATTAACAAAAATAGTCCACGTGGTTAATCGACGAACTACATTGAATAAAAAAAAAGGAGAAAAAAATATTAATGAAATCATTAAATTACACTAAATGAATTTGGAGAATTAAAAAGAACATTTATAATTATTTTAATATAAATAAAAAGAAAATTAAATTACAAAAGAAATTTAGGAAAATGAATAAAGGGATAAGGGGTCTTATCCAAGGTTTAACAAACCTTGGATTAGTTATCCCTCTATTTACTAGGGATAAAATAAGATTATATATGATGTATAAGCAATCCATGGATTAAATAAAATAATGTAACCAAACAATGTATTAGATGGATTAAATTTTAATCCATGGACTATTCTATTTAATACCGCCTACCAAACGAGTCCTCAAAGTACTAACGTATACTTTTGCACTACATCGTTTCATGATGTAGGTTTAGGCACTCAAAATCCGGATCACACATAGATCGATTCTCGACTTCAAGAACTTCAGTGGTGAGTCCTCATACCTCAAGGACAATAGAAATGCTTTCCATTTAGTCTTTATATTCACTTTTTAGCTTTTGTTACAGTTAGCTGATGGCATGTCCCAGTAACTCAGCTCAGTTAGAGGCTTTTTAGACATAGTAGTAGATTCAGCTTGAGTTGTTAAGTGGTCCTTCTAGTTACTACTAAACTCATGTTATGTTTTATTATGATTATTCAGACTAGTTGGAATTGTTCCTTTTAAGATATTTATTGACTTAGTATCATCTTAGTTCATGTTTACTTAGATATATTCATTATGTTCATGATATGCTAGACTCAGGGTTAGCTTGGAGTTACTCGTGATCCTAGATCCTGTGTTTCGTCATAGCGGTAGCCTCGGGGTGTGACAAACTTGGTATCCGAGCATTAGGTTCAAGAGTGCTAGGATGTCTAAAAGTCGCACTAAGTAACATCCCTTTCATGAGTTTGAAGCACGCCACGCCTATGAGGGGGAGGCTACAAAGTGTTTTAAGAAAAACTTCTCTTTCCTTGATATTCTTATTGTGCATGAGGTATGATTAAACTTTTCCTTTCTAATTTGTCTCTATGCGTTTCAGATCATGCTTCTTCGTAGAGCTAACACACAAATGCTAATGCACGCAATGCTAACGCAGTTCCTCCTGTCCTGAATTATGAGGTTACAAATGAAGAATTTTGGAAGACGATCTAGCTCTTGGCTCAGAGTGTAGCCAATCAGAATAATCAGCAGGCAACAATTTCTGCAAACACTAATGGTCGATTAGCTGTAGCTAGGGTTTGAGACTTTGTTCGTATGAATCCTATAGAATTTCAAGGGTCAAAGGATGGCGAGGATCCACAGAACTTCATTAATGAGGTTAAGAAAATTCTTAGAGTAATGCAAGTGACTGAGACTGAAAGAGTTGAGCTAGTATCCTATAAACTTAATAATGTGGCTCATATCCTGTTCACTTAGTTGAAAGACAACAGGGGCACAAATGCAAGACTTGGGATTGTTTTATTGGAGCTTTTCTGGACAGGTTCTTCCCAAGAGATTTCAGAGAAGCTAAGGCACAATAGTTTATGAAGGTGAAGTAGTGTTCAATGTCGGTCCAAGAGTACATGCTGAAGTTCACCCATCTCTACAGGTATGCTCCACATATGGTTGCTGATACGAGGGCACAAATTAGAAAGTTCTTGTTTCGAGTATCCGATTTAGTAAAGACCGAGTGTAGGAATGTTATGTGGTTAGGGTATATTGATATATCTTGATCGTGACTCATGCTCAACAGGTTAAGGGAGATAAGCTTAGGGAAATGGCCAAGGACAATAGGAAGGCTAGAATAGGGAATTATGAATACTCATAGTAGAGATCGAGTGGTGTAAATCTCTCACAGTTTCAGCAGAGGTCTACAACCCCAACACCTTCATCAGCTAGTGATCCATTACCCATGTTTCGACATGACGAGAATGGTAGAGCATCAGGCTCTAAGTCTCAGGGGAGTACTTCAAGTAACAGGACTTTCCCAACTTGTCCAAAGTGCGGTAAGAACCAACTAGGCGAGTGTCTTGCAGGCAGAGACGGGTACTTTGGGTGTTGTTCATCTTGCCATAAGTTGAAGGATTACCTTTCGTCTAGGTAGGGGCAAAGAGGTAACAACAATAGGGCTTAGTATACAGCACCAGCAGGTTACCCAACTCAGCAGGGTGCCTCGTTTGGTATAGGTGGTGGTCAGTGCCAGAACAGGTTGTATGCTCTCCCGGCTCGCAAGGACTAGGAATATTATCCTGATGTGGTCATTGGTACATTACAAGTCCTCCATTTAGATGTTTATGCATTGTTCGATCCAAGGGCTACACTTTCTTTTGTAACTCCTTATATAGTAGTAAACTTCAATGTCAATCTAGAAACTCTTTTAGAACCCTTGTCAGTGTGTACTTCTGTTGGTGACCCTGTTATAACTAGACGGGTCTACATAAAATTCCCTATCAAAATTTCTTAGAAAGTGACGTCAGTAGACCTTATAGAGTTAGAAATGATAGATTTTGATATCATTCAAGGCATGCATTGGTTACATTCATGTTATGCCTCAGTCAAGTGTATGACTAGGATCAATGATGGACCTACGTTCCATCCAGTACAATTATGGTCCCTTGTCAGAGAGTCTTGGCCAATCGATGACAACTGGACCACAGAGCATGGTCCCACCTACGGTCCGTAGGTGCCACCCTGGTCCATGCCTGGACCTTTTCTGAGGGGTCGATCCACGGACCCACCTACAATCTGTGTCCCACACCATGAGCCATTGTTGGCCCTTCGTGGATGACACCTGGAAGGTCTGAAAAGCTGTTATTTTACCTTTTTTTGAATCCTGGGTCTTACATTCTCTTGATTCTCCAAATCTTGTTTAGACCTAGGGTTTCTAACAACTTGGAGATTTTTTGTGATTTAGTTGTTGTAGTATCCTTAATCGAAATAAAATGTTTCATGGAAAGTTTGCTTAATTCCTTGTATAAAACTCCGAACCCAAGTTTGTGTAAATTCTCTTAGTTAATGAATTATACTTGCTAGGCCAATTAAATATAAAATCATGCTCCAAATTTCGAATGTCACATTCTCAATATATAAATGTTGCATTCTCAGTTAGCATGTCAGTATTTTGTGATATTCTTTATTAGTGCATTTTAGCTTCATATGTATTCAGTTGGGAGTAGACTTACCACTGAGTTGGACTAGGGTTCATCGTTTCCTTATAGTCCCCAAACTATGTACCTATGTAGGATAAGAATTACACTTTGTTGGGCATTAAATTTAGTGATCACTCCTATAACACCTCAAAAATCAAACTTAGAATTTTCAGTAGACACAGGTGAACCACGACAGGGTTCACGGACCGTGAAAGGAACCATGATTTGTCGACATGTTTGTGGTTCACACCCAACTAAAAATAGGTGGACCACAAGAGCTTTCACGGGCAGTGGCTCACCTCACGAACCATGGGAATGCTCGTGTAAGCTAGACAAAACCTCCCCAGCTAAGTCATCAGACCACGAGGCACTCCACGGGCCGTGGGAGGGTTCGTGGACCTAAGATAGCAGACTACTAATCCAAGTAAAGATCTACATCGACCTTCACGGTCCATGATCCTTCACACGTGGTATGGTAGGGCTCGTGGTCGAACCTGTAAGACCCAAAAAATTAATAGGTAAAACTAGAGCCTTCTGTTTCAGTCTTAAAATTTGATGCATGATTTAGAGTTGAAAAATAGACCCAAAATTTGACTAAGTATAAGTTCAAGTGAGGGTTCAAGGAAGGTGAAAGGCATCACTGCCCGTACAAGCGCCCTTGAACTTTTCCTTAGCCAGGTGGGCAAAAGGCATTGTTCAAGAGAGGCTTCAAGGCACATGAAAGTCTTCACAACCCTTAGAAGCTGTCGTGAACTTTGCCTTAGCCTTATAGGCGAGGAAGTAAGTTCACTTGAGGTTTCAAGGTGCGTGAAGTACTTCACTACCCTTAAAAGGCCTGGTGAACTTAGCCTTAGCAATTTTGGGGCAGGCAAGGCAGTTCACTTGAGGGTTCAAGGAGCATGGAAGGCTCCACTTCCCTTGGAGGCCCCTCGTGAACAAATGCCTCATCCAATTTTGGCATAGAGGCAGTTCACGTGAGTGTCCACTAGGCGTGATGGACTTCATTGCCCGTGGAGTGTCTCTCGTGGTAAATGCCTTAGTCGCGTGGGCATAGGCGAGGTTCATGCTTTGGTCCATGGCTAGTGGAAGCTTCCACTAAACGTGGAGACTCTTATGGATAATGACTTAGCTTGAAAAAGCTTAAGGAAGCAGTCCGCATGAGGGACCACGGAAAGTGGAGCAGTCCACTGTCTGTGGAAGCTCCCTTAGACTTTGCCTTAGTTTTTTTTAGGCAGTCCACATGGGGGCAAGGGGTATTTTTGTAATTTTATTTTTAAGTGTTATTTTAAATGGGTATATTATATATTATTAATAAATAATTGTATAAGGTATTATAAGTCATTAAACACCCAAACTAAATAACTTTCACAAAGACGCAAATTAAAATAAAACGTTCATGTTCCTCACATTATTTCTCTCTCTAAAAACCTAAGAAGAAGAAGAGTAAAATTGAATCTTGGGCTACAAGAAAGCAAGGGTTTTTCAAAAAATTCTTTTAAGATTTATCATCAAGGTACGGTAGTTTTCATCTTTGGGTAGATTCCACCAATAGTCCTTCAAAACTTGATTTCAAACTACAATTTTCCCCAATTTCAAGGGTTTTGATCTAGTGACTTGGGTCCTCTTTAAGAATGATTTAAATGGTTGAATTATGTTGGGTTATGATTAAATTTATGATTTCTGTTTGAATTATGGTGAAATTACCCCAAGAACCCATGGATCCCCTCTATTGAAAAATTATGATCTTAATGTGGGTTAATTGATTTTAGAAGCATGTAAATGGGTCTTGTAGGAATTAATTGAATTGATTGGATTGTGTTATTACCCATATCTAATATAAAAATTCTAGATGTTGCGTTGAATGTGATTCATTATCCTTGATGGGTAAATTATGAGAATTTGTACATGAATATTAGAATTACGCTTGTGCTTCAAAACATATGTTGAGAATGACGATCCTATGACTATGGTGTAATTGTGGTATTGATTGAAAGATAATTCTCCCCTATACCTTTACAAATTATTATGCATGAATTATTATGACTATGATGATCTTGTTGTGTTGAATGAAAGGCGATTATCATGAGCACACTATGAACATGATGTGAAAGGTTTACTCACTTATTGATGATTCTAAGGTTAAAAGGTCATTCTCACCTAATGAATCTATGAGCTATCATGATACCATATTGGTTTGAGTTCTAGAGCATTATTTTATGAATATGAACTTAAGTAAAGACTTAACATGAATTTAAAAGGAATTATGCTTAGCACCGAGTGGATATGAATATGAGATGGGTTCCTTCACGCTAGTTAGTCTGGGTTCCCAAGATAGTTATCTCATGAGATGGAAACGTTTTATGTCAGTTAGTCCAAGTTTCAAGAAGCAATCTCCCTATCCCATAACTATGTTCCCACATAGGTCTTTAGCTAGTGGATCCACCTAGATGCTAATACATGAGTTATACCTTAGGCAATTAGGACACCTCTTTTCGGTGTGGGGGCATTACACCGGATTCCATGTAGCTCACATGGTCTATGTCGGTTAAGGTTATATTTCCCTACATGACAAGAATATGAACTATGACAAGAACATGAACATGAACTATAACTATGGCTTATTAAGAGGTTCTACATAGTATGAGTGGGGGTATGGGACTCCATTTTTGCATTGCACGAGTAGGCTTTAAGAGTGGTTGTGGTGTGGTTCTCCTATGCTATGAAGACTTATGAATTATGCATGTATGATATCAAATGTTGCTAAGAGTGACTTTACTTGGTACAAGCTATGAACATGAATATTTTTTTATATATGAGTGTTGGCTAAGGTTGAGGCCAAGGTATGATATGTATTATATTGGTGGCCTAAAAGTGGTACCTAGCATTAGGTAGGATTATGGGATGTTACCTATGCATTTCCCAAGTATAGCTTAAGGTTGCTTATAAAATGGTTTGACTTATGTTTCTTCACAAATGTACATGATGATTTTTAAATTGATAAAATGAATGGTTTTAACAAAATGTCCCTTCTGAGTATGTTTTAAGGATTTTTATGTCTGGCTACCATACGTAGCGCAATTTTGTGCTACCCCTTATTTTCTACATTTTTGTATAAGTGTAGGTTTCAGTCATTGAGGTTAACTTCTCCCTTTGAGTAAAGGTTGGATTGATTCTCTCCACGCTTTTGTTGAGTCCTCAAGATTCTAGGATGAAAATTGTTCAATTCTAGTTTCTTCTACTTTTCCTTTTGAGAATATGTTGAAAAGGTTTAGAATGATTCTAGGATGATGTCTCATAAACCAGGTCTAGTAGAGTCTTGTTCATGATTGTGGAGCACGACAAACTTATGAATGAGAGGCTATAAGTTGTTTACGAAATTTCACTTCTTTCATTACTCTTTAGTCGTGCCTTGGAGTTTTAACAATATGAAGTCCTTTTCCTGACCCTTCTCTTGTGTCTATAGGATATGAATACAAGAAGGGCGAATGTAAGAAGGATGGAAGAGAAGAATGTGAAGGCAAGAAGGACGAAAGAGGAGAATGTGAATGAGGGAGTTCCTCCCTGAGGCCCCCAAGACCCACAATGGTTTATTGATGAAATCTATAAGGTGTTTGATGCTATGGGAGTGCCTCCACAAGAGAAGGTAGAATTATCTACCTACCAATTGAAGGATGTGGGCCAAGTGTGGTTTACTCAATGGAAGAGGAATAGGCCGGTTGAAGCAGGTCCCATAGATTGGGAGGTACTCAAGAAAGCATTCCTTGATAGTTTTTTTCCCTGAGAGAAGAGGGAAGCAAAGGCGGAGGAATTTATCAACCTTCATCAAGGAGGTATCAGTGTTCAAGAATATTCTCTAAAATTCACTAAGTTGTCCATGTATGTTCCCTCTTTGGTGTCAAATTCGAGGGATGAGATGAGTCGGTTCGTGACTGGTGTGTCCAACTCGATTGAAGAAGAATGTCATGTGGCTGTGCTACATGATAATGTGGATATCTCACGTCTAATGGTGTATGCTCAACAATTTTAGGAATCAAGACTTAGGAAGAAGAATAGGGAAGTGAAGAGAGAAAGGATCGATGATGGAAATTCTTCCAAAGGTAAGTTTGTGGGTCAAGGGCGACCAAGGTTCAAGAGAAGGTTCTCCAACCAAGGCTCATCTAGTGCCCCAAGGGTCAATAACCCTAAGCCTTAAGGAGGCAATAGTGGTGGATTTTTTATGGTTTTGGCGTACTTGTTCCAAGTATGGCAAGAAACATGATGGTAAGTGCCTTGTTGGCACGGATGGTTGCTATAGTTGTGGGAAAAGTAGTCATTTGATGAGAGATTGTCCTATGCTTAATAATCAAGGAAGAGATGGCAAGCAAGTCCCTCCTAGCAGTTCAAATTCCGGTCCTCCTAAGAAAAACCACTTCCATTCTCTTCAATCCCGAGGTGACCAAGAGAGCTCCCCAGATGTTGTGACCGGTATGTTACATGTCTTTTCTACTGATGTATATGCATTATTAGATCCCGGTGCCACTTTGTTATTTGTTACACTTTTAGTGGCTATGAAATTCGAAATACTCCCAGAAGTGTTAGAAGAGCCTTTTTCAATTTCTACCCCGGTTGGTAACTCGGTGGTAAAAAAAGAGTATATAGGAGTTGTCCTATTTCTTTGTCCCATAAAGTTACCTTGGTGGATTTGCTCGAATTAGATATGTTAGATTTTGATGTGATTTTGGGTATGGATTAGTTGCATGCATGTTATGTCTCTATTGATTGTAGGACTTGGGTAGTAAAGTTTCAATTTCCAAATGAGTCTATTTTAGAGTGGAAGGGGGGAAATTCTATCCCTAGAAGTCAATTCATCTCTTACCTCAAAGCTGGGAAAATGATCTCGAAAGGGTGTATTTACCATATTGTTAGGGTTATGGATGCTGAGTCCGAAACCCCTTCCCTAGAGTCGGTCCCCGTGGTGAACAAATATTCAGAAGTCTTTCCGGATGACTTGCCCGTCATTCCTCCTGAACGGGAAATAGATTTTGGCATTGTTCTTTTGCCGGATATGCAACCTATCTCCCTTCCTCCTTATAGAATGGCTCCGGACAAGTTGAAAGAATTAAATAAGCAATTGAAAGATTTACTGGACATGGGTTTTATTCAACCGAGTATCTCTCCATGGGGAGCTCATATATTGTCTGTTACGAAGAAGGATGGGTCCCTTAGAATGTGTATTGACTACCACGAATTGAACAAGGTAACCATAGAGAATAAGTATCCCCTTCCTAGAATTGACGACTTGTTTGATCAACTCCAAGGGGCTAGTTACTTTTCCAAGATATATTTACATTCGGTCAATCACCAACTAAGGGTGAGAGGGGTTGACATTCCCAAGACGGCCTTCCAAAAAAGATATGGTCACTATGAGTTCCTAGTAATTTTTTTCGGTCTAACTAATACCCCGACAGCATTCGTGGATCTAATGAATAGAGTGTTTAGACACTACCTTGATATGTTCGTGATCATATTCATTGATGATATTTTGATCTATTCAAGGAGTGAAAATGAACATATGAACCATTTAAGGATTGTATTGCAAGTCCTTAAAGACCACCAATTATATGCAAAGTTTAGTAAGTATGAGTTTTGGCTAAGGTCCGTAGCCTTCCTTAGGCATATTGTGTCGAGCAAGGGTATTGAGGTAGATCCTAACACGATGGATGCGGTCAAGAGTTGGCCTAGAACTCTAACTCCTACCGATATTAGAAACTTTTTGGGTTTGGCCGGTTACTATAGGAGGTTTGTTGAGGGTTTTTCCTCCATTGCTTCTCCGGTGATGGCATTGACTAACAAGAATGCTAAGTTTGTGTGGTCGGAGGCTTGTGAGAAAAGCTTTCAAGAGTTGAAAGATAGACTTACTTCCGCACCGGAGTTAACCTTGCCGGAGGGTACCGATGGTTTTGTTGTATATTGTGACGCCTCTAGAGTGGGTTTGGGATGGGTACTTAAGCAACATGGTAAATTGATTGCCTATGCTTCAAGGCAACTTATGGTTCTTGAGAAGAATTATCCGACCCGTGATCTTGAATTAGCGGGAGTAGTGTTTTCTTTGAAAATATGGAGACATTACTTGTATGGGGTCCATGTGGTTGTTTTTACCGATCACAAAAGTCTTCAATATGTGTTCACTCAAAAAGACTTGAATCTCTGACAAACAAGGTGGTTTGAACTTTTAAAGAATTATGACATGAGTTTCCTTTACCACCCCAGCAAAGCCAATGTAGTTGTGGATGCCCTAAGTCAATTGTCTATGGGTAGTGTGGCCCATATAGAGGATGAAAAGAAGGAGTTAGTTCGTGATGTACATAGGTTGGCCTGGTTAAGTGTCCAACTAGTGGATTCCACCAAGGGTGGTGTCATGGTCAATAATGGTTCCAAATCATCCTTTGTGATGGACGTGAAGTCTAAGCAAGACCTTGATCTATTTTAGTTGATTTGAAAGAATCGGTACTCAAAAAGTCCGTTGATGGCTTGAGAAAGAAAATTCTTGAAGAGGCTCATGGTTCTAGGTATTGTATTAATCCGATAGCCACCAAGGTGTACCGTAATCTACGGGAAGTCTATTGGTGGAATGGTATGAATAAGGATATAGCGGGTTTTGTCGCTAAATGTCCGAATTGTCAACAAATTAAAGCCGAACACCAAAGACCCGGATGCTTGTCGCAATATATAGATATTCCCACTTGGAAGTTGGAGGATGTTAACATTGACTCTATAGTGGGTTTGCCTCGTACTCAAGGCAACATGATTCTATTTGCGTCATCATTGATAGAATGACAAAATCCGCCTAGTTTATTCCCGTCAAGATTTCCTTTTCGGTGGAAGACTATGCCAAATTGTACATCAATGAGATAGTAAAGTTGCATGGGGTTCCCTTATCTATTATTTGGGATCGGGGTTTTCAATTTTCTTCACACTTTTGGAAGGCATTCCAAAAATTGCTTGGGACTAAGGTCAAGCTTACTACCGCTTTCAACCCTCAAACGGATGGTCAAGAGGAGCACGCCATCCAAACCTTAGAGGATATGTTGAGAGGGTGTGCTATATACTTCAAGGTTAATTTGGATGACCAGCTACTGTTAGTAGATTTGCCTACAACAACAGTTGCCACTCAAGTATTGCCATTGCTCCTTTTGAATCATTGTATAGTAGGAGGTGTAGATCTCTGGTTGCTTAGTTTGAAGTAGGTAAAATTACTCTAATTTGTCCCGAACTAGCTTATGAGGCCATTGAAAAAGTCTGACTCATTAGAGAGAGGTTGAAGATGGCCCAAAGTCGGCAAAAGTCTTCTACCGATGTTAGAAGAAGGGATTTAGAATTTGAAGTTAATGATTGGGTCTACTTAAAAATCTCACCTATGAAAGGTGTGATGAAGTTTGGTAAAAAGGGGAAGCTTAGTCCTTGGTATGTGGGCCCATATCAAATCTTGAAACATGTTGGGAAAGTTACATATGAGTTAGAGTTACCGAATGAGTTTGCTCCGGTTCACCCGGTGTTTCATGTTTCCATGCTTAAGATGTGCATTGGAGATTCAGTATGCTTCATTCCTTTAGAAGGATTGGGGGTTGATGAGAGTCTATCCTATGAGGAAGTTCCGGCAGAAATTTTGGACCGGCAAGTTAAGAGGTTGAGAAACAAGGAAGTAGCTTCCGTAAAGGTTTTATGGAGGAATCATTTAGTTGAGGGTGATACATGGGAGGTCGAGGCCGATATGAAGTCCCGCTATCCTCATATTATTCCTTGTACTCCTATTAAGCTTGAGGTAAGTAGTTCCTCTTGAGTTCCTAGTTTTGGGAGTCATGTGTGCTATGTGTATTATTCATGATTTCCTTATGATTATGCATGTTCTTGAGAAAATTCATGTGTAGTAATGAATGAGTTGTTTTAATGAATTGTGTTCTTCATGTTGTTGTGCATTTGAGTATAATATTGCATATTTGACTTGATGAGGTGAATGGATGAACATGCTATATTATGTTTTATGAGATGGCATATTGGCTCCATAATGTTGCGTTGAGCATGATTTTGTTGGAGAAGGTAGTTCCTCCTATGAACATGAGAAATGTTGAATTTCATGCATACTGGGTTGATAGATGTAGTTCCTACTTCCTTTTTGTTGCATTTATCATGTTCAGATGGAATTGATGTTTCCTCCTTTATGTGGTGCGTTATTTGATATTTCATGCATGTTGGGCTGCTAGTCTTGAGTCTTTAATTTCGTAAGGTGTCTAGATCGTCATTCGAGGACGAATGTTCCCAAGGGGGAGATAATGTAACACCCAAAAAATTAAGAGGTAAAACTAGAGCCTAACGTTTGAGTCTTAAAATTTGATGAATGATTTAGAGTTGAAAAATATCCCCAAATTTTGATCAAGTATAAGTTCAAGTGCAGGTTTAAGAAAGGTGAAAGGCATCACTGCCCTTACAAGCGCCCTTGAACTTTGCTTTAGCCATGTGGGCAAAAGGTATTGTTCAATAGAGGCTTCAAGGCACGTGAAAGCCTTCACTACCCTTAGAAGCTCTCGTGAACTTTGCCTTAGCTGTATAGGCAAGGAGGCAAGTTTACTTGAGGGTTCAAGGTATATGAGGTACTTCATTGCCCATGAAAGGCCTCGTGAACTTTGCCTTAGAAATTTTGAGACAGGCGAGGCAGTTCACTTGAGGGTTCAAGGAGCGTGGAAGGCTTCACTGCCCTTGGAGGCCCCTCGTGAACAAATTTCTTAGCCAATTTTGGCATATAGGTAGTTCACGTGAGGGTCCACGAGGCTTGAAGGACTTAACTACCCGTGGAGTGCCTCTCGTGGTAAATGGCTTTGTCACGTGGGCATGGGCGAGGTTCACGCTTGGGTCCACGACTGGTTGAAGCTTCCACTGAAAGTGGAGACTCTCGTGGACAATGCCTTAGCTTCAAGAAGCTTAAGGCAACAGTCCAAGTGAGGGACCACAAAAGGTGGAGCAGTCCACTGCCCGTGGAAGCTCCCCTACACTTTGCCTTAGTTTTCTTTAGGCAGTCCACGTGGGGGAATGGGTTTTTTTGTAGTTTTATTTTTGAGTCCTATTTTAAATGGTTATATTTTATATTATTTTTAAATAAGTATATAAGGTATTTTAATTCATTAAACACCCAAACTAAATCACTTTCACAAAGACCCAAATCAAAATCAAAAGTTCATCTTCCTCACAATATTTCTCTCTCTAAAAACCATAGAAGAAGAAGAGTAAAATTGAAGCTTAGGCTGCAATAAATCAAGGGGTTTTCATCAAATTCTTTCAAGATTCATCATCAAGGTATGTTAGTTTTCATCTTTGGGTACATTCCACCCATAGAGCCCGTTCAAAACATGATTTCAAACTACAAGTTTCCCCAATTTCAAGGCTTTTGACTGAGTAACTTGGGTCCCCTTTAAAAATGATTTCAATGGTTGAATTATTTTGTTTATGATTGAATTGATGATTTATAGTTGAATTATGGTGAAATTCTTCTAAGAACCCATGGATCCCCTCTATTGCTCCATTGTGATCTTAATGTGGGTTCATTGATTTTAGAAGCATGTAAATGGGTCTTGTAGGAATTAATTGATTGAATTGTGTTACTACCCATATTTAATATAGAAATTCTAGATGTTGGGTGGAATGTGATTCATGATCCTTGATGGGTAAATTATGAGAATTTGTACATGAATAAGAGAATTATGCTTGTGGTTTATGACCTATGTTGAGAATGAAGATCCTATGACTATGGTGTAATTGTGGTATTGATTGAAAGATCATTATCCCCTATACCTTTACACATCATTATGCATGAATTATTATGACTATGATGATCTTGTTGTGTTGAATGAAACGCTATTCTAATGAACACACTATGAACATGTTGTGAAAGGTTTACTTACTTATTGATGATTCTAAGGTTGAAATTCCATTCTCACCTAATGAATCTATGAAATATCATGATATCATGGTGGTTTGAGCGATAGGGCATTATTTTATGAACATGAGGTTAAGTAAAAACTTAACATGAATTTAAAAGGAATTATGCTTCGCACCCAGTGGATACAAATATGAGATGGTTTCCTTCATGCTAGTTAGTTTGGGTTCCCAAGATAGTTATCTCAGGAGATGGAAACCTTTTACGCCAGTTAGTTCAGGTTTCTAGAAGCAATCTCCCTATCCCATAACTATGTACCCACACAAGTTTTTAGCTAGTGGATCCACCTAGAAACTAATACATGAGGTCTACCTTAGGCAAATAGGACAACTCTTTTCGGTGTGAGGGCATGAAGTCGGATTCCATGCAGCTCACATGGTCTATGTCGGTTAAGGCTATATTTCCCTACATGACAAGAATATGAACTATGACAAGATCATTAACATGAACTATAACTATGGCTTCTTAGGAGGTTATACTTAGTATGAGTGGGGGTATGGGACTCCATTTATGCATTGCACAAGTAGGATTTAAGAGTGGTTATGGCGTGGTTCTCATATGCTATGAAGACTTATGAATTATGCATGTATGATATGAATTCTTTCTATGACCGACTTTACTTGCTACAAGCTATGAACATGAATATTTCCTTGTCTATGAGTATTGGCTAAGGATGACGTCAAGGTATGATATATATGATGTTGGTGGCCTAAAAGTGGGACTTAGCATTAGGTAGGATTATGGGATCATACCTATGCATTGCACAAGTATATCTCAAGGTTGCTTAGGAAATTGTTTGACTTATGTTTCTTCACAAATGTGCATGATGACTTTTAAATTGATAAAATGCATGGTTTCAACTAAATGTCCCTTTTAAGCATATTTTAAGAATTTTTATGCATGGCTACCATAGTTAGTGCAATTTTGTGCTAACCCATATTTTCTACATTTTTCTATAACTGTAGGTTCCAGTCGTTGAGGTGTACTTCTCCCTTTGAGTAAAGCTTGGATTGATACTCTTCATTCTTTTTGTGAGTCCTCAAGATTCGAGGAAGAAAGTTGTTCAATTCTAGTTTCTTCTACTTTTCCTTTTGAGACTATGTTGTAAAGGGCTTAGTACCTTATTGGTATTCGATTGTAACAAATGGCTTGTTGAGATAATGTCTAGAGTTCTATTTGGTTATATGAAAAGACTTCAATTGTAAAAACTTTTAATTCTGCATCATTTCTATGAATTTATGTTTATGATATGCTAAGGGCTTGTATGAAACCCCTCCGGGGTTAAGTACGCCGTGTTACATCTAGGTGGTATCCCTAGGTCATGACAGAACCACCCAGAACCAGTAATTACTAGCCAAGGACTACAACCCACTTGACGGTCCGTGGTCCTTGTGACGGTCCGTCGTAGGGCTTGTGGTCGGCCCACGTCAGATTTTAAGTTGGGTCATTTTGGTGTTTTGCTTTATGCATTGGAAACCTATTCGACGTCCTTTAGCCCCTAAAACTACGTAGTTTTTGTCAGTCTGAGCCTAGTAACTTTATCAAAACTTACCCTGATCGATCATTCACCAAAACTAGAGAGAAAAGAAGAGAATCCAGGCATTAGCATCTTCCAGAAATCGAAAGATTTCTTCGTGAACTCATCACCAGGTATGTGGGATTTCACTAATGGGTTCTTTTCATCCACTAGCTCCCTAGATTTCATTTAGAATCTTGATTCCATAAATATTGCTTAGACCTAGGGTTTCTAGAACCTCAGATAATTGTTGTGATTTAGCTGTTAGAGTATTCCAAATTAGATTTTCATTCGTAACTATATTGCTTAATTCTTGCATGAAATTCAGAACCCTAGTTGTGTAGATTCGTTTAGTTCATGAATTACACTTGCTAGGTCAGTTTATACAGATATGCATGCATCAGTTTACAAATGTTTCATTATCGGTACTTAATGTTGCATTTTCAATTAGCATGTCAGAATTTTGAGCTATCCAGTTTATTTGCAGTTATGTTGTATTTACACATTATAGTTGGGAGTAGGCTTAGACCTAGTTGGACTAGGGTCAGTTACTCTCATAATCCTAAAACTACGTGCCCCCATAGGTTAAGTCCCCTCTGTGCGCATCATATTTAGTGATCACGCCAGTTATGCATTTATATCCCTAGCAAGGTATATTGGGTCATTTCGATAGGGTGTATACATTGGACTCCACGTTTAGGTAACGTGGTTTTATGTCCATTATCAGTAGCTTCCAAAGTTAGATTCTAGTGCATTGATCAGGTTATCAGTTACAGTTCAACATTCAGTTTTAGAATGTTATGACATGGTATTTCATTTAGTTTAATTTATGTTCAGTATGTTCAGTTTATTGATCATATTCATCTTATATCACTGATTAGGATGATTTGTTCATTTATGTGTATATTGTTCAGTTTTATCCTATCATGCATGCTCAATACCTTACAAGTATTGATTCATACTCTACGCTACATCTTCTCGTGATGTAGGTTCAGGCCCTCAATAATCAGATCACGTGTAGATTAGTTCCCGATCTATATTCAGCAGTATCAGTTATGAGTCCTCATTCTTCGAGGACGATTGACATGTTTTCCATTCAATCTTTGCGTTTCACTTTTAGTTTTGGTAGAGTTAGCTGGGGACATATCCCAGCATCTCTAGTATGTTAGATGCTTATTTCTAACATAGATTTAGTTTTAGTTTGGAGTTTGATCTTTCAGTTGTCATTAAACTCACAGTTCATATATATTCAGATTGTATTGGATATTCCCCACTTTTAGTTAATTATGGTTTTCAGCTTCTGCATAGTATATTTTATTCAGTAATGTTTTAGTATGCTTATGATATGCTAGTTATGGGGTTAGCTTGGGGTCATTCGTGATCTGAGGTCCCGTGTTTATGTCAAGGGGGTAGCCTCGATGTGTGACAGGCTTCGTATCTGAGCAGTAGGTTTAAGTATCCTAGGATGATGAAAGGTTGCACTATGTAGAGTCTTTTTCAAGGGTGTGAAGTGCACCACATCTAATGAGAGGGAGGCTGCGAAGTGTTTGTGGAAAACTTCACTTTCTTTGTTACTCTTATCGTGCATGAGATATGATCCAACTTCTCATTCTAACTCGTAATTATGCATTACAGATCATGCCTCATCATAGAACTTACAAAAGAAATACTAATGCCTACAACACTAACACAGTTCCTCCAGTCCCAGATTATGAAGTTTCGAATGCAGAGTTTTGGAATGCCATTCAGCTTTTGGCTCAGAGTGTAGCAAACCAGAACAACCAATAGGTTCCAGTTCCTGGAAATGCTAGTGGTGGATCAGTGGCAGCTAGGGTTCATGATTTTGTTTGGAGTGATGCAAGTGACTTGAAATGATAGGGTAGAGTTGGCATCCTACAAGCTTAAGGATGTCGCTCACATTTGGTTCACTCAATGGAAGGAAAACATGGGTGAGAATGCAACACCTATGACATGGGAGTGTTTTCCCGAAGCTTTTCTAGATAGGTTCTTTCCAAGGGAGTTGAGAGAGGCAAAAGCTCAAGAGTTCATGGATATGAGGCAAGGTTCTATGTCAGTCCAACAGTACAGACTTATGTTCACCCAGCTTTCTAGGTATGCTCCACATATAGTTGCCGATCCCAAGGAACAAATGAGTAAGTTCCTTTTTGGGGTATCTGACTTGGTGAAGACAGAGTACAAAATGCTATGTTGTTGGAGGATATGAGTATCTCTAGGTTCATGACTAATGCTCAAGAGGTTGGCAGAGATAAGCTTAGGGAACATGCTAAGGACAACAAAAAGTCATATGAGTACTCTTAGCAGAAATCGGGTGGTGAAAATCACTCATAGTTTCAGCAAAAGCTTACAACTCCAGCACCTTCATCAGCTAGTGCTCCATCCCCCAAGTTTCGACATGATAAAAAAGGTAAGGCATTAGGGTCTAAGTCTCAAGGGAGTGTTTCAGGTACTAGAAGCTACCGAATTTGTTCAAAGTAAGGTAAGGACCATCTAGGCGAGTGTCTTGCAGGAAAGGAAAGATGTGTTGGGTGTGGTTATACTTGTCACAGGTTGAGAGATTGTTTTCTTCTAAACAAAGTCAATGAGGTAATAATAGTAGGGCTCAATCTACAACTACAACACCACCAGTAGGTCCCCCAACTCACTAGATTGCTTTATCTAGTATAGGTGACAGTTAGCGCAAGAACATGTTGTATGCTCACCAGGCTCGCTAGGACCAGGAATATTCTCCTAATTTAGTCATTGGTATGTTACGAGTCTTTCACCTAGATGTTTATGCTTTGTTAGATCCAGGGGCTACTCTTTCCTTTGTAACACCATATATAGAAGTAAACTTCGATGTCAGTCCATAAATTCTCTCAGAACCCTTCTTAGTCTCTACACAAGTTGGTGACCTAGTTATCGCTAGACGAGTATACAAAAATTACCCTATCACAGTGTCTCAAAAGTTCACCTCAGCAGATCTTGTAGTGTTACAAATGGTAGACTTTGATTTCATTCTAGGCATGTATTGGTTACATACCTGTTATGCCTTAGTCGATTGTAGAACTAGGATCATTCGTTTTCAGTTTCCCAGCGAACCAGTCTTAGAGTGGAAATGTAGTAGCTCAGTGCCTATGGGTCGATTTATTTCTTACCTTAACACCAGAAAGATGGTCTCTAAGGGGTATCTGTATCATCTAGTCCGAGTTAAGGATTCAAGTTCTGATACCCCAACTCTTGAGTCAGTTCCTGTAGTTAATGAGTTCCTAGAAGTGTTTCCAGAAGATCTTCTCGGAGTTCATCCCGAAAGGGAAATCCACTTTGGAATTGATCTTCTTCCAGATACCCAGCCTAATTCTATTCCTCCTTACACAATGGCTCCAGCTGAGCTTAAGGAATTGAAAGATCAGTTGTAAGACCTTCTAGATAAGGGATTCATCAAACCCAGTATTTCCCTATGGGGATCACCAGTGTTGTTACTGAAAAAGAAAGATGGTTCCCTCATAATGTGCATTGACTATCGACAGTTGAACAAAGTCACAATCAAGAATAAGTATCCTAACCCCATGATTGATGACTTGTTCGACCATAATGGTAGTCATTTTTCAAAAATAGGTCTCAGATCAAGTTATCATCAGCTCAGATTCAGAGACAGTAACATCCCAAAAACAACCTTCAGACCTTGGTATGGTAACTATGAATTTGTAGTTATGTCAATTGGACTAACCAGTGATCCTACAACTTTCATGGATTTGATGAACATGGTGTTCAAGCAGTATTTGGACTTGTTGTTTATCGTCTTTATTAATGATATCCTCATTTACTCTAGGAATGAGGAAGAACATGCGCCTCATTTGAGGGTTGTCCTACAAACTCTCAAAGATCACCAATTATTCGCTAAGTTCAACAAATGTGAATTTTGGTTGCAATTTGTTGCTTTCCTTGGGCATATAATGTCTAGCGAAGGGATCCAAGTGAATTCTCAGAAAATAGAAGTTGTGAAACAATGGCTAGACCTACCTCTCCTACATATATCAGAAGTTTCTTGGGTCTAGTCGGTTATTACAGAAGGTTTGCGGAAGGATTTTCATTCATAGCTTCTCCATTAACTAAGTTGACTCAAAAAAGGTTATGTTTCAGTTGTCAGATGAGTGTGATAAGAGCTTGGCAGAACTGAAAACTAGGTTGACTACAACTTCTTTTTTGAGTCTACCAGAGGGTTATGATGGTTATGTGATCTACTGTGATGCATCCAGAGTCAGCCTAGATTGTGTGTTGATGTAGCGAGGCAAGGTTATAACTTATGCTATTAGACAGGTTAAGGTGCATGACAAGAACTATTTGAATCATGACCTCGAGCTTGCTACCATAGTATTTGCCCTAAAAGTTTTGAGACATTACTTGTATTGTGTTCACCAAGTAAGAGTTGAATCTTCGCTAGAGGAGATGGCTTGAATTCCTCAAGGACTATGATATGAATGTGCTTTACCATCCTAGTAAGGCCAATGTAGTAGTTGATGCTCTTAGAAGACTAACTATGGGTAGTGTAGCACATGTTGAGTAAGAAAGGAAGGAATTTGCAAAAGATGTTCACCGGCTTGCTCGCTTAGGAATTTGCCTAATGAACATATCACATGATGGTGTGACCATTTAGAATGGCTTAGAATCTTCGTTGGTAGCAAGGTTTAAGGAAAAACAAGATATTGATCCTATAATTCTTCAATTGAAGGGTGCAGTTCACCAGTAGAGAGTTGAGGTTTTCCCCCATAGGGGAGATGGTGTTCTTCACTAGCAGGTCGTTTATGTTTCCTAAGGTGGGTGAGTTGAGACAACAGATCCTTACAGAAGCCCATAACTCCTGGTATTCTATTCATCCAGGTGCCACAAAGATGTACCATGATTTGTGAGAAGTCTTTTGGTGGAATGGCATGAAGAGGGATATATAAGATTTTTTGGCTATGTGCCCCAATTGTCAAAAGGTGAAGGTAGAACATCAGAAACCAAAAGGTATGACTCAAGAGATTAACATTCCTACATGGAAGTGGGAAGTGATAAACATGGACATCATTGCAAATTTACCTTTTACTCGCGGACAACATGACTACATTTGGGTGAGAGTAGACAAAGTTACTAAGTCCGCTCACTTTTTGGCTGCTAAGACTATCGATTCGACGGAGGACTACGCCAAGCTTTACATTAATGAGATAGTTAAGCTGCATGGCATTCCTTTTTCTATCATCTCAGATAGAGGTCCTCTATTTACCTCTTATTTCTAGAAGCCATTTCACAAAGGTCTTGCTACTCAGGTTAACCTCAGCATAACATTTCATCCACAAATAGATGGTCAGGCAGAGCATACCATTCAGACCTTAGAGGGCATGTTTAGAGATTGCATTATCGATATCAAGGGCAGTTGGGATGATCACCTTCCTCTTATAGAGTTCGCCTTCAATAATAGCTACCATTCGAGCATTCAAATGGCCCCTTATGAGGCATTATATGGGCATAGGTGCAGATCTCCAGTTGGTTCGTTTGAAGTAGGTGAAGCAGCCTTGATAGGGCCAAACTTGGTTCTTGGTGGTATGGAAAAATTTCAGCTCATTAAAGATAGACTCAAGACAGCCCACAATCGCCAGAAGTCCTATGTATATTTGAGGAGAAGGGACTTGGAGTTCCAAATTGTTGATTGGGTTTTTCCTGAAAGTGCCACCTATGAATGGGGTGATGAGATTTGGAAAGAAAGGGAAGCCCAGTTCTAGATATGCAGGCCCTTACAAGATCTTGAAAAAGGTTGGTAAAATGGCTTATGAGTTAGACTTGTTAGCAGAACTAGCAACGGTGCATCTGGTGTTTCACATTTCCTTGTTAAAGAAGTGTGTAGGTGATTCAACATCTACTGTACCAATAAAATGTGTGGTTGTGAAGGATATTATCACTTATGAAGAAGTGCCAGTAGAGATTCTTCATTGTCAGGTTCGAAGGTTGAGAAACAAAAAGGTTCTTCAGTTAAGGTTTTGTGGACGAGTCAGATCGTAGAGGGAGCTACTTGGGAAACAGAAGCAACCATGAAGGCCAAGTATCCTAATCTCTTTCCTTCGAATCCCATTTCAACTTGAGGTAATAGTTCCTCTCTAGTCTTGCATAATTTCAGTCTTACTATCTTGTTCCTTTTGTTTTACTTACATTTTCAGCGAAAATGCATGTTCATGGAACTTAGTTTAGTCAGAGTTTAGTGTCCAGTACTTAGTGGTAGGATTTGTAGCTCATTCCCTCCATACTCATCTAGCTTAGGCTTTATTCGAGGATGAATGTTCCTAAGGGGGAGATATTGTAACACCTCGAAAATCAAACTTGGAACTTTTAGCAGAAAATAAGCAGAAACAGGTGAACCACGACAGGGTTCACGGACTGTGAAAGGAACCACGGTCCATCGACCTATCCATGGTTAACACCCAACCAAACAGAGGTAGACCATATGAGCCTTCATGGTTCATGGACTACCCCACGAGCCGTGGCAAGTCTCGTGTAAGCTAGGCAAAACCTCCCCAACTCAGGCATCAGACTGCGGAGCCCTCTACAGGATGTGGTCTTGATGAAGGGCCATGGAAGGGTTCATGGACCTGAGCCAGCAGACCACTAACCCAAGTGAATAACCATGTTGGCCTTCACTGTCCGTGGTCTTTCACACGGGCTGTGGTAGGGCTCATGGTCGAATGATATACCGTGAGTTTACGGTATTTCTACTACATTTCACTTACAAGTTGTGTGTGTCTAGGGCCTTTTTATATTGGTTTTTATGTGTTTTTATCATGTTTTGTAGGAAAGGTGTTCAGGCGCGGAAGTATAGAGACAGCTGCAAGAAATGCAAAAACAGGGCATTCACGAAGGTGATCTACGGACCGTAGGTCCATTCACAGTCCGTAGGTGATAACCGTAGATCAGTAGGCATGGGATTGAGGAGAAATCAGGGAAATCTGACCAAGTGTGGAACCACGGTGTCCATTGACAGTCCGTATATTGATCTACAAACCGTACTGTTTTCGAACCAAGGCGCATAAGAGTATATAACCAACCTACCCCTTTGTATAACATATTTACATTAGTGAAGCGGTTGGATGCATAAGGGAAGTGCATGTTTGTCAGACCTTTGTCGGGATGCATAGGTGAGTCAAGCTACGAGCACGGAAGAGCGGGGTACCGCTACCCCTCTTTAAGTAAAGGTAAGATATCCGTAGAATGATACTGCGAGGGTTCCAGTACCTGATTTTTGAAGATTCTAAGTATGGAGCTACGGAGGGGATTGACGGACCATAGATCGATCTACGGTCCGTACTGTTAGTCCGTCGTTTGCTTTAGAGAGGCTGATTTTTTGGAAGCAGAAATATTTTCTAAGTCCTGGCTGACGGAAGGGACTTACGGACCATAGATCCATCGACGGTCCGTAAGTCAGTCTCGTGGATTGAAGAGGCGTACCTGAAGAAGGTTTCCTTAATTTGTTTCCCTTGTAATTTAGGATTTTTTTTCTATAAATAGGACATGTAAACCTCGTTTTTGGGGGGTTAGACATTATTATTCTATTTTTACCTTGTGACTTTGGAGATTAAGTTACAACCCTAGCAATTATTGATTTCGTACATTTGCTTTGAAGATTTTGGCTTTGAAATTCAAGATGAAATTCTGGGTTTATTATTCTCGTCACGTAAGTTCATGATTTATTCATCTAATATTATGAATTGTGTTCTTGCTAGTATGGGTAACTAAATCCACAACTAGGGTTATGGGAACAACGAGCGATTAACAAAGTATGAATAGTAAATAAGCAATTCTTGAATAGTGTTTTGCATGCATTGATAATTCTTTAGTTTAAAAGTCTTTTTAACGAGTGCACACGTTAGAACTCGCCTTGTTGCTACTTGCCGGATTAAGGAGGTAATCAACAAGAAAAAAATTATCAACATAGATTTAGTGTGATACTATCTAATAGGCTAGTGTCGATTGGTGCGAAGTAATAACTAAGCCAAACATCGATTATGATGTCTAATATGAGGTAAAGGTAAGGGTTAGTAAATTATACACACGTAGCCAGATCAAGGTGCGGGGTGAAATTCTCTAGATGCCGGATCAAGGATTTAGAGATACCTAACTTATCACTTTGCATGTAATACACTAGGAAAGGATTGCGATTACTAGGATTACTGAGTTATGAGCTTGTGGGGAACACGTTTACCCTAGTTAATCTTCTCATCTTGATAACAACCAAAATTGACTTTTGATTATTGATTATTTACTGAATTCTTACAATTTGTTTCACAAATCCCCCCATTTATATTTCTTGTTCTCGGAAGTATTTTGGCTAATCGAATAATTGTTGGTTAAAGTAAAGTCTAAACCATTTTCCTCGTGGGATCGACACCAACCTACAAGTTGGGTTTTTTACTTGATAACGATCGCTTATACTTCTTTAGGGAGGTGTAATTTGAGCGTATCAAATTTTGGCGGCGCTGTCGAGGAAAGTGGCTTTTAGATTTATTTTCAACTACATTATTGAATGTTAGTCAAATATTTCCTAATTTTACTTTTTTCGTTTGTTTTTGTCTCTCTGAGGTTCCGACTCTACTGTATGCCAAGCACACGGAGCCAAGGCGAACCACTTACTCCGTACGATCCAGAGTTGAACAGAACTTTGCGAAGAATGAAAAATCAAAGACTTCCAGTTATTCCTATCGGAGGAAATCTAGATGAAGCAGTTGAGTTACAACGGCCAAGAGTAGTTGGTGGGGAAAATCGAGGTCTAGCTGAAAATCAATTGGGAGATGCAGTGAGAGTGTATGGTCCACCTGGCCCACAACAACATGACAACTATCGGGGCAACTTCAATATAGTAGACTCTGATGGACCCATTGTCCTACCTCCTCTACCTCCAGGGCACACATTTGTGGTGACTAGCAGTTTGATGCAGATGCTTACAACAAGAGGCTTATTTTCAGGATCGCAATCGGAGGATCCACATGCTTACTTGGCCAAGCTACGGGTGGTTTGCAAAAGTTGTGTAGGTAGACCCGACTTAGATATGAATGTCACTGGATTACGAGTGTTCCCTCTGTCACTGACAGGCGATGCTGCAGTATGGTTCACTGAGCTTCCGTATAACTCAATATTCATATGGGACCAACTGGCAGAGGTGTTTAAAGAAAAGTACTATCCAGTGCCTAAGAAGCTCAATCACAAAGATAGGGTCAACAATTTTGTGGCATTACCTGGAGAGTCTGTGAGTAGCTCGTGGGACAGATTCACTGCCTTCGTAACAAGTGTCCCAAATCACCGTATTGATGATGAGTCACTGAAGGAGTATTTCTATCGAGGACAGGATGATAACAATAAAGCAATACTTGACACTATTACCGGAGGTTCATATGGTGATTGTACATATGCACAGATTGCTGCAAAACTGGAGAGGATCTCTCGTAACAATAAAACATGGAGCACTCGGAGGTCAGATACTGGGAGAAACACATTTGCCGTTCATAGTACAAATAACAACTCTACAGATGACATTCGTGAAGAGATGTCCCAGATGAGGACCGAGTTGGAGTTGGTATTGAAGCATGTGAGCGGAGGACCAGAAAAGGTAAATGCTGCGAATTATTTAACTAGAAATCCTCCACCAGTGGAAGATTGTTACTATGAAGAAAATTCTTATGCTGTAAATGATCAGACGGGGGGTTTCCGACCAAATGCCTAAGGAGCCAACACGGAAAATTGGCGCCAAGGTCAAGGAAACCAAAGTCGGAAGTATGGAAATTACAACCGAGAGGGTCACTATGTCCGGGATGGGAACTTCAATCGCGACAACAACTACAACAGGAACAACTATGGCAACAGAAACGATCGGGTTGGACCTTATGTTCGCCTTCAAAATCGGGAATCTGGTGCTAGGGAAACTGGAGGCAATATGGCGCGTATTGAAGATATGATACAGAAGATGATGAGAAGGTTTGATGCAACTAATGAGAATGTGAAGGAGATGAGAAGCGCATGTTTGGTATTGGACAAAAGGTTGATGCCCATGTAGTGTCAATAAAGTATCTAGAGCAGCAGATGACTCAGTTGTCTACTGCAGTGAACCCACGTCAACCTGGGACTCTTCCTAGCAACACCATCTAAATTCCAAAGAATGATGGTCATTGTATGGCAGATACTACTCGAGGGGGTAAACAAACCATAGATCCACCTAGGCCGTTTGTGGTGGAAGTTGAGATTAGAAGAAGACGATGTGATAGCGATTAGTCCAGAGTCTGAGAAAGCAATAGAGCAAGAAGTGGAGATATCTCAGAAAGTGGTCCCCACACCTAGACCTCCACCACCTTTTCCACAGAGGTTAGTGAAGAAGACTGAGGATGGTAAATATCGCAGGTTTATTACTATGTTGAAGCAACTCTCTATCAATGTTCCTTTGATATAAGCCTTGGAACAAATGTCTGGGTATGCGAAGTTTATGAAAGATATGGTGACAAAGAAAAGGTCTGTGAGTTTTGAAAATGATGATATATTACAGCATTGTAGCACTATTGCTACAAGATCCCTTGTGCAGAGGAAGGAAGACCCTGGTGCTTTCACGATCCCATGCACAATAGGGTTGTTACACTTTGATAAGGCATTGTGTGATCTTGGTGCTAGCATCAACCTCATGCCCTTTTCTATTTACAAGAAGTTGGGTTTAGGGGACCCAAAGCCCACTGCAATGCGGTTACTAATGGCCGATCGAACTGTGAAAAGGCCCATTGGTGTATTCCACGATGTGCTAGTGAAAGTGGAGTGTTTCATTTTTTCGGCAGATTTTGTGATTCTTGACTTTGAGGTTGATTTTGAGGTTCCCATCATCCTTGGGAGACCATTTTTTGCCACAGGGCATGCGTTGGTTGATATGGAAAAGGGACAGATGAAATTCAGACTGAATAATGAAGAAGCAACTTTCAATATTTGTAGGTCCATGAAGAAGAGTGGTGAGTTCCAAACAGTATCTGCCATAACTTCCATAGTGGAGTCTGGGACTCAAGTGCAAATTGAAGAGCGACTAGGTGTTGAGGCATTAGCAGCAGTTATTATGAACTTCGATAGTGATGACATTAAAGAGTATGATGAGTTGGTAGCCGCATTCGATAGGTATGAATACTGGCCCAAACTAAAGAAGTATGAATTAGACATGAAGAATCGCGAGTCCCTACCTGCAAGACCATCTATTGTGGAGGCACCAAAATTGGAGCTCAAGGCTCTACCACCGCATTTGAGGTATGTGTACTTGGGCAAAGGGAATACTTTGCCGATCATCATTGCGGCCGATTTGAATGCAGGACAAGTAGAGTGCTTGGTGACTGTGTTGAAAAGGTTCAAGCGAGCTATTGGGTGGACTATAGCGGATATCATTGGGATTCCCCCAGGTATTTGCTCTCACAAAATTTAACTCATGCTAGATTATAAGCCCAGTATCGAGCACCAGAGAAGACTAAATCCACCTATGCAAGAAGTAGTCAAAAAGGAGATCATCAAGTGGCTGGATGCAGGAGTTATTTACCTCATTTTAGATAGTAGTTGAGTATGTCATGTGCAGTGTGTACCAAAAAAAGGTGGTATGATTGTGGTTCCAAATGAGAGAAATGAGCTTGTTCCAATAAGGCTTGTTACTGGATGGAGAGTTTGTATAGATTACTGGAAGTTGAATGTGTGGACAGAAAAGGACCATTTTCCTATGCCATTCATGGACCAGATCTTGGATAGACTTGCAGGGAAGGGTTGGTATTGTTTTCTTGATTGGTATTCAGGCTACAATCAAATCTCTATAGCTCCAGAAGACTAAGAGAAGATCACATTCACGTGCCCACATGGGACTTTTGCTTTCAAACGAATGCCATTTGGGTTATGCAATGCCCCAGCGACCTTCCAGCGGTGTATGATGTCGATATTTTCTGATATGGTGGAGGACACTATTGAAGTGTTCATAGATGATTTTTCAGTTGTAGGTGACTCTTTTGATCGGTGTCTAGATCATTTGGCCGAAGTGCTTAAACGGTGTGAAGACTGCAACTTGGTGCTTAATTGGGAGACGTGTCACTTTATGGTTAAAAAACGTATAGTGTTGGGACATCGAATTTCAGAGAAAGGTATTGAGGTTGATAGAGCTAAATTGAGGTAATAGAAAAACTTCCGCCACCCATTTCAATAAAAGGTGTTAGAAGTTTTCTTGGACATGCAGGATTTTATAGGAGATTCATCAAAGATTTCTCAAAAATTGCGCATCCTTTGTGCAAACTGCTCGAGAAGGAGAGTAAGTTCTATTTTGATGATGCTTGTCTTAGAGCATTTGGGGAGCTAAAGGAGAAGTTGGTTACAACACCTATCATTATTTCACCGGATTGGGGACAACCGTTTGAGGTAATGTGCGATGCGAGTGGAGTGGCGCTTGGTGTAGTATTCGGTCAAAGGCGTGAGAAAATTCTTCACCCTATTTACTATGCTAGCAAAGCTTTAAATGTGGCCCAAAAGAATTATACTGTGACCGAACAACAACTCCTTGCGGTGGTTTTTGCATTCGAGAAATTTCGTTCCTACTTGCTTGGTACTAAGGTCATAGTGCATACTGACCATTCTGCATTGAGGTATTTGATGGCGAAAAAAGATGCAAAACCAAGATTGATTAGATGGGTATTGTTGCTGCAAGAGTTTGATTTTGTGGTAAAAGATAGAAAGGGAACCGAAAATCAAGTTGCCGATCACTTGTCCAGATTAGAGGAAGAGGCCATGCTAAAACTTGGAGATAGGGCCGAAATTAATGATGCTTTTCCAGATGAACAGGTATTGGCTGCTTCTCATTATCTGATTCTTTGGTTCGCAGATTTTGCTAATTATTTGGCAAGCGATATTGTGCCTCCCGATTTGTCTTTTCACCAAAAGAAAAAGTTTATGCATGATGTGAAGAAATTCTTTTGGGATGAACCTTATTTGTATCGTAGTTGTGCTGATGGGATTATTCGTCGCTGCGTGTCCGAGGTAGAGATGTTGAGTGTACTTGAAGCATGCCACTCATCGCCTGTTGGTGGGCATCATAGTGGTATTCGGACTACACATATGATTTTGCAATGTGGATACTACTGGCCTACCATTCACCAAGATGCTCATGATTTCGCCAATTCTTGTGATCGTTGCCAAAGAGAAGGAGGGATTTCAAAGAGGCAAGAGCTTCCTCTGAATCCTATATTGGTGATAGAGTTGTTTGATGTATGGGGCATTGATTTCATGGGTCCATTCGTTAGTTCATATGGGATGAAGTATATTCTTGTTGCGGTTGACTATGTATCGATGTGGGTTGAAGCAGTTGTGCTCTCCAACAATGAAGGTAAAAGTGTCATCGGGTTCTTGAAAAAGAACATCTTCTCCAGATTTGGTACACCGAGGGCTATTATTAGCGATGACGGTTCTCACTTTTGCAATAAGTTGTTCAAGGTACTACTTTGAGAAATATGGTGTCCGCCACATTGTAGCCACCCCTTACCATCCACAGACTAGTGGTCAAGTTGAAGTATCCAAGAGAGAGATCAAATAGATATTGGCGAAGACCGTGAATGCCAATAGAACGGATTGGTGAAAGAAGCTTGATGATACTCTATGGGCATACCGCACTGCATACAAGACCCCCATAGGTATGTCTCCCTACCAACTTGTATATGGGAAGTCTTGTCATTTACTAGTAGAACTAGAGCATAAGGCGATGTGGGCAGTGAAGAAATTAAATTTTGATTGGGGCGCCGCATCAAATCAAAGAATGGATGACTTGAATGCACTTGAGGAGTTTCGCCTAAAAGCTTATGAAAGTTCAGCCTTGTACAAAGAGAAGATAAAGAGGTATCATGACCAAAGAATTGAAAAGCGAGAATTTGTAGTTGGTGATCTTGTGCTTCTATTCAACTATAGGTTGCGCTTGTTTCCAGGCAAACTCAAGTCCAAATGGACCGGACCATTTTTGCTCACAAAATTGTTCCCTCATCAGGCGGTTGAGCTGGAAAAAAATGATGGTACAAGGTTCATGGTAAACGGGTAAAGCATAAAGATCTATTTGGGAAATGCTGAAACCGTGCAAAAAGTGATTGAGGCCTACAGTCTTGATGAGGTCTGAGTAATCAAGAGGTTTGCGTCGTGCCGCGACGTTAAATCAAGCATTGCTTGGGAGGCAACCCAAGATGTACAATCTAGCCAACGATAGGATATAGTTTTCTTTTTTTCTCTCTAGTAGTTTGCGCTGTTCGATTTATTCCTTGTATCAAACTTTAGTTTTGTATTAGTGTTGGCTAGAATTAGAATAGGGTGCAACCGTCTACAAACACAATCGACAGTCCGTCGATCCATCAACGAACCGTAGATGGTGCCCGTAGATCCCAGGTAAGTTTCTAAATTTTCAAGTATATGAGTGATCTACGGACCGTAGATCGACTCACAGACCGTAGACGGGGTCTCGTGAGTCCACACCTCAGGCTGTCTGACTCGACCCGGACTTTCCCATTTAAAAATCCCCATTTGTTTTAAACCATTCCCATTCCCTCCATTACTCCCAAAACCGTTTCTAACATTCCCTAACTTCCCTAAATCACTCCATAACTCCTCCATCATATCATTCCTTCCATAATTCCCCAATTTCCCTTCCATTTCAAATACAACCCATCCCATAATCTAACAAAAAGGGTCTGGTGTTTGGTCAGTAACGAAGAGGTGCCTCCTTGGTCTTGCTAATCTTAGTATCATCACGCCATCACCCCACTCCTTGTTGCTTGTAAGGTAATAGACTTTCCCTTCACTTTGAATTTCGATTCATAGATTGAATATAGAAAGTCGAAAGTTGGGTCTTGACCTTGGGTAATTGTTAGATGAAATTGCATGATAAACTTGAAATTTACAATGCCCTTGGAACGATAGATAGTGATTGTGTAGCATTATTGTACGTGATCGTAAAAACTACATGCTAGTTTCGACCTAGGGTTCCACCACTAGTCTAAATTATTTGGTATAATAATCGGTCGGAATCTTAAGATTGAAGAACTAGCATAATTTAGTGTTGTAAATGCTTGATGAGATTGTGTTAATGTTGAAAACTAAGGCCAAAAATGTATGATACCTGGCACTGATGGCATCCACGACACCCTGTCTACGGAACGTAGATCCATCTACGGACAGTAGATGGGGTTCGTAAATGGATGCACATGGGAAATTTCACCAAGTGTGAAACCACGGAGGTTGACTACGGTCCGTAGGTTCATCTACGAACCGTTCTGCACTTCCGTGGTTTCGAACTGCGACCTATATGACAGGCCCCCTGATCAACGGAAGAGATCCACGGACCGTAGGTCTCCTCCGTGGTTGACCACTGTAGCATCTGTCTAAATTTTTTCTGTGGGCTTAGTTGAGGGTCGTTACCAATCCTAAAAGTTTTCTTTGCTCCATATGGTTAGTTTTGGCACTAATATCGTTCCCGCAGGTAAAATGTCACCCAAGAAGATGGTCACCTACTCAAAGAGGGGCAAGTCCAAATCAGTTGCCCCAAGTTTTCGGTTAATTGATGAGGACACAGACGCCGACACTGATCCAACATATGTGCCTCTCAACCCTAGGACTTCTCGCGCTGCACCCAGAGGCACCCCCCGGAAAGTGCTTCCCGACGTAGACACTGTATGCCAGTCTGATGAGGAGCACACACTAATCGGGTCACCAACTAGGGCTATTTCCAGTTCAGAGGGGTCTATGTTCGGGTCCGAGTCTGCCCATGCTTCAGGCTCTGGGTCTGCCCACTCTTCACGATCCGAGTCTTCCCATGCTACAGGGTCCAATGCCAAATCATCCACTGGGTTCTGGAGAGAATGACCAAGCAGTCTCGTTTGATGAGGCAAATAGCTCAGAGTCCTTACCTGCACCACGGAATGATGACCCCACTCTTGTAGCAGGCGAGATAAATAGGTGGTGTGTAGAGGGTCAGTAGCAGATTTAAAGGGATGCTAAGATGGTCAACGACAAAAAAAAAATGGCCCGAATAATTACAGAGGAGCGCAGAGTCCTCATGGGGAGCCTGCATACTGTTCCAGACATTCACCGGTTGTTCAACCTTCACAAGTGTGACTGGATGGCTCGAGACCCAGGGATGTACAACGAGGAGATTGTGCGGGAGTTCTGCTTCCTATGTTGCCAGTCTCCGGGTTCCATTTCCAAGCAGTCAAAGCCACTAGCGTAGGATTCGCTCACTTCCACCTTGGTTCTAGGGTGCCCGGTGGACATATCCCTGCCACGATCAGACGCTTTGTCTATGGTCCTACTACAGGTCACTGTTGGTCTCTCAACATAGCTGAGTTTGACTACAGATGGGACATCATGCGGAGTGGTGCTTTCCCAGAGGAATGCTGAGTAGTAAGAAGTTGTTCTACTATGGTTGGCCAGGTACATTGCTGCAGATGGCGAGCGTGCGGAATGGGTTGCCGCTCCATGGTTGGGCATCCGGAAGGCCACACTAAATTTTTTGGCCAAGTTCTTCTGGCTGCTGGTGCGTAACAAAGTCTCGCCTGCAAAAGCTGATAATCAAGTCACTTGGGACAGAGCGGTCATGGTTGCAGCATTGGTAGCGGGTGTGGAGATCGACTTTGCCCGCATGCTGCTACCAGAGATTCACGAGAGGGCATTCAGGACCTCCACCACCTACCCCTTCCCTTATCTAATTTTTCATTTGTGCAGGGACTCTGGATTGCCGATCTAGCATTGCGAAAAGTTAGTCCAACCTACAGGGGCATTGGACATCGACCTTATTCGAGATAAGGCTAATGTGGCAGCACCTCGCAGAGAGCCTCAGGTTGAGGTACCTCTTTTAGGTGCCGATCTTGCAGACACAGTGGGGCAGGCACAGGGTGATGACCTTAGCATTCTCGATCACACCGACACTATCCCGGACTCATCATTTCAGGCAGCTAGTATGGCTCCTAGCTCTTCCCGGTCCACACCGCAGTTAGGAACTACTGTTGTCCCTTTGGCCAGAGTACAGAATTTAGAGGTGCAGATGGGCACACTGCTACATCACATCCAGCCGTGGATGCAAAAGTCAATAGCTGAGTCTGAGGCTAGGATGGAGCGCAGGATGGAGGGGATGGTGGACCGAAAGGTCCAGGCCGTTAATAAGTTTCTTGATGCCTTTGAGTTGCGAGTCCTCGAGCGATCAGCTCTAGCAATAGACCTATCTGCTTTGCAGGCTGACGTAGCCAGCCTCCGAACTGACGTTGATGTCATTCTTGCTGCACCTTCAGTTGAGACTCAGGCTGCTCCTACTGCACTGGTTGATGATACAGTGCAAGATGCTCTATTCAGTGGGACCGCCAGGGAGGGGCTTGCACCGACATATGCCAAAGGCAAGCGGCACCGTTCTCATCGCACAGAGGAAGAGAAAACTCACAAGAGACAGCGTCGGCAGGAGAAAGAGGCTAGGAGGGCTTCGATTGCAGACGAAGAGTTGTGCCAGCAGAGGGTGCGTGAGAGAGTTGCAGGGGCATCGAGCTCTGCCCCAGTTGCAGAGGTTCAACTCGTTTTGAGGGACATGGTGAGCACCACTAATGGTGCGGAGTGATTGTTAGAGAGCACTACTGAGGGTGCTATGATTGCTGATGTGGGCTCTACTGAGGGTGCTCCCACTGTTGTTCCAGTGGTTTCCGGGAAACCGGACCCCCCTACTTGTTGATGATTCGCCGGAGCTTTGCGCCACAGGTTTGCTTCACCCAATCCATTTTCTTTTAATCCTTATGTATGCATTGGGGACAACTGCATCTATTTTTGTTAGGGGTGGGGTAAATGGATTGTGAGTGATAGGGTGAAATCTGAATAACCCAACTCATGAATCCTCTCTTGAGGTTTTCTTGCCTATATTCTTTTGTTGAACCGGCATGTCTTAGGATCGTATGTGTAGAAGCATGATTAAGAATGAAGCATGATGGCTTATGAAAAATGATACCCATCAAATTTTGGGAGGTATGCTAGAAAGTTGTAGGCTACGATTAGTTGATTGTGTTGGCTCTGAGTATGACATAGTAACAATCGACTTGATAGCATGACTTAAGCCGAAACTTGAACTGGGTAATCCAATAACATGATGATTGAACTTTGTGCCAAGCGTGTGTGAGAATCGTTGAGTGTTCAAACAGTTTTTGTACAAAGCTAGAACTTGCCTGTTTAGTCTTGTTAAGACAATTCAATCTAGAGGTTAGGAAGTGATCATAGGCCATTGTTCTGAAAAATCCACTAATAGCCTAAAAAAAGGATCTAACAAAATGAAATAAATGCTCCCTTTGATCCAAATATTTTGAGCCTAAAATTAAACCATTTCTTTCTAGACCCTGATATCACTTTCCCATAATCTACTATGTTAGCCCCGGTCCCTCCTTGGATATGTGCACTTTGACTTAGGCCAAAAGCCTAAAGTTGAGGGTGGCTAATGTAAGGAACCTCAATCTTGGCCCTGACCTGACATCGGAGTGTTTTACTGGAGCTTTTCTTGACAGGTTCTTCCCAAGGGAGTTGAGAGAAGCTAAGACACAAGAGTTTATGAACTTAAAGCAGGGGTCAATGTTGGTCCAAGAGTACAAGCTAAAGTTCACTCAGCTCTTAATGTATGCTCCACACATGGTTGCCGATTCAAGGGCCCAAATGAGTAAGTTCCCATTACGGGTATTCGATCTGGTGAAGACCGAGTGCAGAAATGCTATGTTGTTAGGGGATATGGATATCTCCAGACTCATAAATAATGCTCAGCAGGTTGAGGGAGATAAGATTAAGGAAATGTCTAAGGACAACAAGAAGTCTAGAATAGGGAATTATTAATACTCTAAGCAAAAGTCGAGTGGTAAGAATCGCTCATAGTTTAGAAGAGGTCTATGATGAGTCTACTAATTTTACTCATTTAGGGGTATATTTTAATAGAAATTGTGTCCTCAAATTCTTATTTTATCTCAATATCTGATGAAAATCCTTAAGTTTCATGTATTTGAAGACTGAACGAAAGCATGGGCACTATGTCACAAAAAGTAACGAAAAGGCTGAAAAGAACGAATAAATGAAGGCCTGAGGATTGCTGAGTCCACTTGGCGAGTCACCGAAGGATCTTACTTCGCCTTTTGTTCTAGTGTGTCGAGCCTTGAAGGAAAATATCAAGTAGGCGAAAAAAGGGAGCAGTCGGCGCATCACCGAGAAGTTCCATGAAGCAGTACCATGTCGCCCAATGACCCAGAATATGACGATGATGATGGCTGGTGCAATATGGCGATGAACTACACCAAAGGGCGAATTGCCAAGTTGATCGATGATTCCGACTAACGACGCCGAATGATCCACTTTAGCATAAATCTATGAAAACTATAAATACTAGTTAGAGTTGTAGTTTTAAGAGTCGAACAATTATTATAATTTTCATATAGAATAGTACTTTTTGATATTTTTGCTCTAAGTTTCAGAGGGTTTTGACGACTTTAAGATCCAAAGGGTTTCATCTTCAAGATTTGGATTTGGGTCTATTGGATTCTTCAACTTTGGCCTGTATCAAGACTTAAATCTTCATACCTAGTTGATTCCGAGCTCAATTTGGTTTAAATTTCTATCTCTTATACATGTGAGGCTAAAACCCCCAATTCGTGGGGTGTGATTTAGCGAATATGTGTAAATATATTTGTTGGGTCTTTCTTGCTGATAGTTTAATCGTAGTTTAATTGTGATTTCGTTTAGTAGCTACAGATGAATTTAATGAATTTGTAGTTGCAAATACAAGTATATTTATGTTTTTTTGGCTTGCTCGAGGGAGAGGTCATAAAACTAAAAAATTAATGGCCGGTGGGAGTGGGTCGGCATGAGGTTCAGCTTGAGGGAGTGAATCCTAGTCTCATTCCCACACACTTAGCTCGAGAGAGTTAGTGGGTTAAGGCATACGCTGGTCTTCATGCGGCAAGTGGGTGTCCGAGAGGAACACATTTGAAATATGGTAAGTTGCTCGAGAGAAAGCTTATCCCCCTTAAAGTTTAGCCTAGTCACAATTATTCTATGAATCTTCTATCGAAAGCATGTACCCAAAAATCTAGCTTAACCCATATTCCCGTCACATCCCAAAGATCCCCTCTCATTACTTAGAAATCCTTGTTTATTTTGATGTTTTTATTTACTTGTGACAAAACCCCCCATTGGTAATTGACACTCTTATGTCCCCCTTGAATTTACAATGTTTTTAATCGTTAATGTCTTTAGCTACGACTAGTTAGAACAATATTTTATTTTTCTATTAATTCTCAAAACCACTCCTTTGGGAACGATCCTAACCCTTGGTTAGGTTACTAAACTATTGTACGATCGTAGATACTTGCATTGGAAGTTGTGTCTTGATTACGCAAACATCAAAATGGCGCTGCTGCCGGAGAGTGGTGTTATTTGGAAATTCTTAGTCAAGTAGAATTTTTTATTCTTCTTAGTTTTAGATTTACTAATCTAAATTGTAGTTTTGTTTTACTTGTTTGAATATCAAAGCAGGGAAATAAGAATGGATGATCATTATGGGTACCACACGGACCAACCCCTTCTGAAACTATTGAACCTCAGGGACAACCTCTTGACGTTCAAACAAGTAAGGAATGAGACAATTCAAGTAATGTGGCTGAAGTTTCAGTCAGTGCTACAACCATGCCCATCTCATAAAATGTCTGACAAGACCTTGTTGGAGTGCTTCTATCGGGGTCCTGGACCCGAAAATAACAGGATAGCCGATCAACTTTTCAAGGGCGGTATGCTCCACCATCCCTACAAATTTGTCGCAACACTCCTTGATTGTATGGTTGAAACCAATAAAGAGGCCCAAAAGAAACATGAGGGGGATGCACTAGTGGCTCAAGTAGATGTTCTTTCCAAACGATTCATGGGGTTTGAAGCACAAGCCATGGAAAAGGAAAAGAACTTCTTCCTTCAAGAATGTAGACACGGGAAGAAGCATGAGGATGTGCAAATAGACGATGCTCTTTCTCTCATTCAACAAAAACTTGAAGAGCAAGACAAAAAGTTAAATGAGATGAAGGACAACATTGAAATGCTGAATGAAGCGTCTACCTGAAACTCCATGACTATTCAGGTGTAGGGTGCTCAAATCACCCATCTGATGATAGGTCGCTATCTACTGTTTGTCAAGGACTCTCCTATCTAAACCATGGCTGACTCCGAGGATGATAAATAGTTGTTGACTTGTGTCTTGCTGCGACTTTAACTAATGCGCTGTTTGGAAGGCAACCCAAAACCCCTTCAATTGATTTTTTTATTTCTTGGTAAAATAATGGTGTGTTGTTTGTACATGTTAAATTATGAGAAGTGTTCAAAAAATTGAAGGATGGCAAGCAATAGATCCAATCGGCGAGTCACCTAAGGGTTTGGTGAATCCGACATTATCCGCCATTTGACTCAAGATATTGTCAACATTGAGGTTTGTAAAACTTGGCAAGCTTCAGAAATTATTGGCATATCGCCAACCTGGTCGGCGGTCACGATGGAAACCACCGTTTGGACCCCCCGTAAACTAAAGGTTATGTAAATTTCAGCGATGAAACTAAACAGTCAGCGTTCCGCCAAGTGAGTAGGCGAGCTTGACTAATGTTGCCTAGTGGGCGAAAACTGGATGGTTTTTTCAAGCCAAAGGTTTAAAAGTTTCAACTTCATTCACTTTCCCTCATTTTTTATCTATCCAAACTCACACCTGCACTCTAGTTTCAATATTTCTTGCACTTTTAGAGCATTTTAGTTGTTGAATTGTGCTCGGACTTGGATTACATTGCCGCTTAGCATTTCACTCCTCTCCTTAGTGACACAAAAAGTTAGTTCTCTATGCCCCAAGTTTAATTTATAATAAACTATACTCATTTTCAATAGCATGATCTGGTTAAAGTATTCTACTCCTTCTTAAGAGGATTAGATTGTTTACATGCATGATTTAACTTGATATCCTTGCTCGGGTAGTTGTGACTGTTGAATTCCTGTAATTCCATGCCTTAAATTTGATCAAAATTCGAGGGGTTGTGTTTGGGTGCTATGGGTCCTACCTAATTGTGCTGGTTAATGCTTTAATTTTGTTTTCGGGAGTTGCAGGGTTAAATTTGAGAAGTTGGGTAGAAAATAGTCACGTTGGGCCATTTGGCGAGTTGGGTTGAACTCGCCAAACTACTCGACAGTTCACCTAATGTCCCCATCTCGCTTTTGATTTCATTCTCTATCTGATAGTTAATTTTGTAACTTTCGGTGAGAAGTTTGATGTCGCAGAAAGCATTTGGCGACTCCCCGAAAATCTTCTCTTCACCATTTACGTGCACCCTTGAACCTTTATGCACTGAAACTTTTGGCGGACTTATCCTGGTTTGCCGAAAATTATCGACGACCCACCGAAATCAATCGGCAACCTGCCAAAGAAGTTCCCCTTTCGCCTTCTTCCTACAGTTTTCGAGCTAGAAATTCGGCGATTCGTGATCTGGTTTGGCAAGTTTGTCTACATAAGTTCCGCTTTGCTTTTGTTTAAGTTTTTCAAATTTTTGTTCAAGACTTTGCAGACATGACTAAATCAATAATTGTGGAAAGAATAAAACCAGCCCAAGAGAAGTCAAAAGAGAGTGCGATAAATGAGGAGACAACTACGTCGAAAGGCAAAGCTACGAAACTGACCACAACTACTAAAACAGGCAAGGGCAAAAGGCCCACTTCTGCCAGGAAGACCATTACCCTAGACCCTCATATTCCATCATGGGCCAGGGAATTTTGTAGAGCGGTGCATATCTTTCTGGCAGACACACACTCAACAGACCTTGGGGAATCCGATCTCGTTATTCCCCCAGAGGTGACTTCGGGCACTGATGCCCAGATCCAGAGTGACACATTCGACACTATTGCCCAGGCAGATGGATCGACTGCTTAGACATGATCCCTTCTTTACCTCCCTCTCTGTCTTCCTTTAATTTACATTTTGGATATTTTGTCATTTGCATTTGAGGAAAAATACTTTTTAATTTTGGTGGGGTGAGACTCACCTTATGTGTGCTATTTGTGACTCGTGTTTTTTTGTACATATTTGGGCTGTTCTGTTTAAAAATTGTGTTTGATGTATTGTTTATGTGGATGTTTGAGCTTATGGCTCCTTTTATTATAAATTTGCAAAATGATTTTGACCCTTCTAATTTTTTTTTGAATTTTTTGCACATTTTTGCCACCCTTTATATGTTCGTGTGTTGAATGTGGCTGTTGCTTGGCAAATTTGAGTCTTGGTTTGGATCAATACCAATGACTTGAATATTGCTTACAATCGAACGAACATGAATGTACGGCTACGATAAGGCTAAATGAAGTTGCAAAGACAATATGTGAACTCTTTGCATCTCATTGTGATTAGTCATTTATCTAATCGATTCTCTTGTAATGACCGTTGCACACTAGCAATAGTGTGGAGTCTTGTTTTACTTAAGTGTTGATGGCTTGTGTGATAAGCTTACATGGAACCATGCATGACAAGACCTAGAATTTGCCCTGTTGGTTCGGTTGACTAAGTAAGACTTTCTCTTGATATGATCTTAGGTAACTTCGAAGAGTGTGAACCAATTTGACATATACCTCTTTTGTGACCTACCTTGTGAGCATGTGATTCTCTCTTGAACACACTTTGAGCCTTACCCTTCTTTGGAAGAAACTTGATGAAAACTAGACCTTTCTTAATCTATTACCTATAATCCTCTTGAATTGTGGTTAATTGAATAGCCAACTTACGTCAAAAGCCTAAGTTGTGGGTGCGGTGAAAAAGAAAAGGGAAAGTCAAGAAGTGCAAGGAAAGTCTCCTTTAACCCATGGTGTTGAGAAAATGGAACCCTTCCATATATAAGAAAAAGAGAAAAAGAGAAAAAACGAAAAAAAGAAAAAAAAAGAGAAAGTTGAGCGATAAAGTACCAAATAAATAGTGTCCCGAACAATCCATGGGAAGCGAATAATAGGATGACATATGATGCGCTAATGAAAGTGATGAAGGAAAAAGAAAGGAAGTGTTGAGAGCACCACATTTCATGAGGATAAAAGTCACTGAGCCTAAATGACTATACCTTTACACACAACCCCATTACAAGCCTTATTAAGACCTTTGTGATCTTCAGAAAGTCGAAACAAATGTTGATTGGAAAATACAGGCAAATCTATGGGTGAAAGAATGCATTGTGTTCATCTTTGTGAGTGTAAGCATTGTATCTGATTCCTGAACTTTAAATTGATTATACCTTTGTTTTTGAAAATGGAATCATCATTTGTGTGAGGGCATTCAAAGGCTTATGTTTGAGCTCGAACTTGTATTTGAAGCAAGTATTGCGAGCTTGAGAATATTTGGTAATGGTGTGTCACAACTTGAATCTTTCAATACAGAATTGATCCTTGCATAAGTAAATTGAGTGTTGTTGTGTACATTCATAATTTAATCTTGTATAGCACTTTTTGTGACATCCTTGTTGAACGGCTAAACTTGAGTTTCACTTGAGGACAAACAAAAGTAAGTTGGGGGTGTTGATGAGTCCACAAATTGGACTCATTTAGGGCTATATTTTAATAGAAATTGTGTCCTCAAATGCTTATTTTATCTCAATATCTGATGAAAACCCTTAAGTTTCACGTATTTGAAGTTTGAAGGAAAGCATGGACACTACGTCGCAAAAAGGAACGAAAATACTGAAAAGAACGAAGAAATGAAGGCCTGAGGATCCTCGAGTCCATTCGGCGAGTCGCCGAAGGGTCTTACTTTGCCGTTTGTTCCAATGTGCTGAGCCTCGAAGGAAAAGATCAAGTCAGCGGAAAAAGGGAGAAGTCAGTTCATCACCGAGAAGTTTCGCGAAGCAGTACCAGGTCGCCCAATGACCCAGAGCACGCTCATGCTGAAGGCTGGTGCAAAACGGCGATGAACTACACAAAATGGTGATCTGCTGCAGCACAAATCTGTGAAAACTATAAATACTAGTTACAATTGTAGTTTTAAGAGTCGAACAATTATTATAATTTTCTTATAGAATAGTACTTTTTGATATTTTTGCTCTAAGTTTGAGAGGGTTTTGAAGACTTGAAGATCCAAGGGGTTTCATCTTCAAAGATTTGGATTTGGGTCTCTTGGATTCTTCAATTTTGGCCTGTATCAAGACTTAAATCTTCATATCCAGTTGAATGCTAGTTCAATTTGGTATAAAGTTCTATCTCTTATACATGTGTGGCTAAAAACCCAATTCTTGGGGTGTGATTTAGCGAATATGGGTTAAGATAATTGTTGGGGTCTTGCTTGTTGAGAGCTTAATCGTAGTTTAATTGTGATTTCGTTTAGTAGTAATGGATAAATTTAATGAATTTGTAGTTACAAATACGAGTTTATTTATGTGTTTTTGGCTTGCTCAACAGAGAGGTAGTACAACTAAAACTACTAAATTGATGGCTGGTGGGAGTGGGTCGATATGAGGTTCAGCTCGAGAGAGTGAATCCTAGTCTCATTCCCAGACACTCAGCTCGAGAGACTGAGTGAGTGAAGGTGTAGGCTGGTCTTCATGCAGCAAGTGGGTGTCTGAGATGAACACATTTGAAACAGGGTAAGTTGCTCGAGAGAGAGCTTATCCCCCTTAAAGTTTAGCCTAGTCACAATTATTCTATGAATCTTCTATTGAAAGCATGTACCCAATAATCTAGCTTAACCTGTATTCCTTTAACATCCGAAGGATCCCCTCTCATTACTTAGAAATCCTTGTATATTTTTTTGCTTTTACTTACTTGTGACAAAATCCCCCATTGTTAATTGACACTCTTGTGTCCCCCTTTAATTTACAATGTTTTTAATTGTTAATGTCTTTAGCTACGATCCTAACCCTTGGTTGGGTTACTAAACTACTGTACGATTGTAGACACTTGCATTGGAAGCTGTGTCTTGATTATGCAAACATCAGTCTACAACCCCAACACCTTCATTAGCTAGTGCTCCATCCCCGAGATTTCGATAGGATCATAAAGATAGGGCAGCACCCTCTAAGTGTCAAAGGAGTGCTTTAAGTTACAGGACTTACCCAACTTGTCCAAAGTGGTAAGAACCATCCAAGCGAGTTTGTTGCACGCAAGGAAGGGTGCTTTGGGTGTGGTCAGTCTGGCCATACATTGAAGGATTGCCCTTCTGGGAGGCAGGGGCTAAGAGGTATTAACAATAGGGCTCAGTCTACAGTTCCAACAACAACAGCAGGTTGCCTAACTCTGCAGGGTACTCCATTTGGTTCATGTGGCGGTCAATGCTAGAACAGGTTGTAGGCTCTCAAGGTTCACCAGGATCAGTAAGATTCTCCTAATATGGTCACTGGTACGTTGTGAGTCTTTGAGTTATATGTTTATGCATTGTTAGTTCCAAGGTATACATTGTCTTTTGTAACCCACTATAGTAAACTTTGGTGTTGGTCCAAAAGCTCTCTCAAAACCCTTCTTAGTCTCTACTCAAGCTGGTGACCCAGTTATAGCTAGACGGGTATACATAAATGGCCCTATCAAAGTCTATCAGAAAGTCACCTTAGCAGATCTTGTAGAGTCATACATGGTATATTTTGATATCATTCTAGGCATGGACTGGTTACATTCCTGTTATGCCTCACTCAATTGTATCCGAACGAGCTTGTCTTAGAGTTGAACGGTAACATCTTAGTGCCTATGGGTCGATTCATTTCTTACCTTAAAGACATAAAAATGATTTCCTAGGGATATATCTCTCATCTTGTTCGGGTTAAGGATTCAAACTTCAAAACTCCAGCTCTTGAGTCAGTCCCGGTGGTAAATGAGTTTCCAAAAGTGTTTCCAGAAAATCTTCCCAGAGTTCCTCCGAAAAGGGAAATCGAACTTCAGAATAGATCTCCTTCTAGATACTAGCCCATTTCGATTCCTCCTCATAGAATGGTTCTAGCCGAGCTTAAGGAATTGAAATAGTAGTTGAAAGACCTTCTAGATAAGGGCTTCATCAGACCTAGTATCTCTCTATAGGGTGATCCAGTGTTGTTTGTGAAAAATAAAGATGTCTCTCTCACAATGTGCATTGACTATCGGCAGTGGAACAAAGTCACAATTAAGAATAAGTATCTTATCCCCAGAATTGATGACTTGTTCGACCAACTACAGGGTGA
>NW_026020293.1:531363-549110 GCF_900185275.1 Solanum verrucosum | reverse complement strand
GAAGACTAAGTTAACTACAGCTCCGGTCTTGACTCTACAAGATAGTTTAGACGGTTATGTATTTTAATGTGATGCATCCACGGTCGGCCTAGGTATTGTATTGATACAGTGAGGTAAGGTCATAGCTTATGCTTCTACATAAATTAAGGTTCATGAGAAGAACTACCTGACTCATTACCTTGAGCTTTTGGCCGTTTGTGGTGGAAGTTGAGATTAGAAAAGAAGACGATGTGATAGCGATTAGTCCAGAGTCTGAGAAAGCAATAGAGCAAGAAGTGGAGATATCTCAGAAAGTGGTCCCCACACCTAGACCTCCACCACCTTTTCCACAGAGGTTAGTGAAGAAGACTGAGGATGGTAAATATCGCAGGTTTATTACTATGTTGAAGCAACTCTCTATCAATGTTCCTTTGATATAAGCCTTGGAACAAATGTCTGGGTATGCGAAGTTTATGAAAGATATGGTGACAAAGAAAAGGTCTGTGAGTTTTGAAAATGATGATATATTACAGCATTGTAGCACTATTGCTACAAGATCCCTTGTGCAGAGGAAGGAAGACCCTGGTGCTTTCACGATCCCATGCACAATAGGGTTGTTACACTTTGATAAGGCATTGTGTGATCTTGGTGCTAGCATCAACCTCATGCCCTTTTCTATTTACAAGAAGTTGGGTTTAGGGGACCCAAAGCCCACTGCAATGCGGTTACTAATGGCCGATCGAACTGTGAAAAGGCCCATTGGTGTATTCCACGATGTGCTAGTGAAAGTGGAGTGTTTCATTTTTTCGGCAGATTTTGTGATTCTTGACTTTGAGGTTGATTTTGAGGTTCCCATCATCCTTGGGAGACCATTTTTTTGCCACAGGGCATGCGTTGGTTGATATGGAAAAGGGACAGATGAAATTCAGACTGAATAATGAAGAAGCAACTTTCAATATTTGTAGGTCCATGAAGAAGAGTGGTGAGTTCCAAACAGTATCTGCCATAACTTCCATAGTGGAGTCTGGGACTCAAGTGCAAATTGAAGAGCGACTAGGTGTTGAGGCATTAGCAGCAGTTATTATGAACTTCGATAGTGATGACATTAAAGAGTATGATGAGTTGGTAGCCGCATTCGATAGGTATGAATACTGGCCCAAACTAAAGAAGTATGAATTAGACATGAAGAATCGCGAGTCCCTACCTGCAAGACCATCTATTGTGGAGGCACCAAAATTGGAGCTCAAGGCTCTACCACCGCATTTGAGGTATGTGTACTTGGGCAAAGGGAATACTTTGCCGATCATCATTGCGGCCGATTTGAATGCAGGACAAGTAGAGTGCTTGGTGACTGTGTTGAAAAGGTTCAAGCGAGCTATTGGGTGGACTATAGCGGATATCATTGGGATTCCCCCAGGTATTTGCTCTCACAAAATTTAACTCATGCTAGATTATAAGCCCAGTATCGAGCACCAGAGAAGACTAAATCCACCTATGCAAGAAGTAGTCAAAAAGGAGATCATCAAGTGGCTGGATGCAGGAGTTATTTACCTCATTTTAGATAGTAGTTGAGTATGTCATGTGCAGTGTGTACCAAAAAAAGGTGGTATGATTGTGGTTCCAAATGAGAGAAATGAGCTTGTTCCAATAAGGCTTGTTACTGGATGGAGAGTTTGTATAGATTACTGGAAGTTGAATGTGTGGACAGAAAAGGACCATTTTCCTATGCCATTCATGGACCAGATCTTGGATAGACTTGCAGGGAAGGGTTGGTATTGTTTTCTTGATTGGTATTCAGGCTACAATCAAATCTCTATAGCTCCAGAAGACTAAGAGAAGATCACATTCACGTGCCCACATGGGACTTTTGCTTTCAAACGAATGCCATTTGGGTTATGCAATGCCCCAGCGACCTTCCAGCGGTGTATGATGTCGATATTTTCTGATATGGTGGAGGACACTATTGAAGTGTTCATAGATGATTTTTCAGTTGTAGGTGACTCTTTTGATCGGTGTCTAGATCATTTGGCCGAAGTGCTTAAACGGTGTGAAGACTGCAACTTGGTGCTTAATTGGGAGACGTGTCACTTTATGGTTAAAAAACGTATAGTGTTGGGACATCGAATTTCAGAGAAAGGTATTGAGGTTGATAGAGCTAAATTGAGGTAATAGAAAAACTTCCGCCACCCATTTCAATAAAAGGTGTTAGAAGTTTTCTTGGACATGCAGGATTTTATAGGAGATTCATCAAAGATTTCTCAAAAATTGCGCATCCTTTGTGCAAACTGCTCGAGAAGGAGAGTAAGTTCTATTTTGATGATGCTTGTCTTAGAGCATTTGGGGAGCTAAAGGAGAAGTTGGTTACAACACCTATCATTATTTCACCGGATTGGGGACAACCGTTTGAGGTAATGTGCGATGCGAGTGGAGTGGCGCTTGGTGTAGTATTCGGTCAAAGGCGTGAGAAAATTCTTCACCCTATTTACTATGCTAGCAAAGCTTTAAATGTGGCCCAAAAGAATTATACTGTGACCGAACAACAACTCCTTGCGGTGGTTTTTGCATTCGAGAAATTTCGTTCCTACTTGCTTGGTACTAAGGTCATAGTGCATACTGACCATTCTGCATTGAGGTATTTGATGGCGAAAAAAGATGCAAAACCAAGATTGATTAGATGGGTATTGTTGCTGCAAGAGTTTGATTTTGTGGTAAAAGATAGAAAGGGAACCGAAAATCAAGTTGCCGATCACTTGTCCAGATTAGAGGAAGAGGCCATGCTAAAACTTGGAGATAGGGCCGAAATTAATGATGCTTTTCCAGATGAACAGGTATTGGCTGCTTCTCATTATCTGATTCTTTGGTTCGCAGATTTTGCTAATTATTTGGCAAGCGATATTGTGCCTCCCGATTTGTCTTTTCACCAAAAGAAAAAGTTTATGCATGATGTGAAGAAATTCTTTTGGGATGAACCTTATTTGTATCGTAGTTGTGCTGATGGGATTATTCGTCGCTGCGTGTCCGAGGTAGAGATGTTGAGTGTACTTGAAGCATGCCACTCATCGCCTGTTGGTGGGCATCATAGTGGTATTCGGACTACACATATGATTTTGCAATGTGGATACTACTGGCCTACCATTCACCAAGATGCTCATGATTTCGCCAATTCTTGTGATCGTTGCCAAAGAGAAGGAGGGATTTCAAAGAGGCAAGAGCTTCCTCTGAATCCTATATTGGTGATAGAGTTGTTTGATGTATGGGGCATTGATTTCATGGGTCCATTCGTTAGTTCATATGGGATGAAGTATATTCTTGTTGCGGTTGACTATGTATCGATGTGGGTTGAAGCAGTTGTGCTCTCCAACAATGAAGGTAAAAGTGTCATCGGGTTCTTGAAAAAGAACATCTTCTCCAGATTTGGTACACCGAGGGCTATTATTAGCGATGACGGTTCTCACTTTTGCAATAAGTTGTTCAAGGTACTACTTTGAGAAATATGGTGTCCGCCACATTGTAGCCACCCCTTACCATCCACAGACTAGTGGTCAAGTTGAAGTATCCAAGAGAGAGATCAAATAGATATTGGCGAAGACCGTGAATGCCAATAGAACGGATTGGTGAAAGAAGCTTGATGATACTCTATGGGCATACCGCACTGCATACAAGACCCCCATAGGTATGTCTCCCTACCAACTTGTATATGGGAAGTCTTGTCATTTACTAGTAGAACTAGAGCATAAGGCGATGTGGGCAGTGAAGAAATTAAATTTTGATTGGGGCGCCGCATCAAATCAAAGAATGGATGACTTGAATGCACTTGAGGAGTTTCGCCTAAAAGCTTATGAAAGTTCAGCCTTGTACAAAGAGAAGATAAAGAGGTATCATGACCAAAGAATTGAAAAGCGAGAATTTGTAGTTGGTGATCTTGTGCTTCTATTCAACTATAGGTTGCGCTTGTTTCCAGGCAAACTCAAGTCCAAATGGACCGGACCATTTTTGCTCACAAAATTGTTCCCTCATCAGGCGGTTGAGCTGGAAAAAAATGATGGTACAAGGTTCATGGTAAACGGGTAAAGCATAAAGATCTATTTGGGAAATGCTGAAACCGTGCAAAAAGTGATTGAGGCCTACAGTCTTGATGAGGTCTGAGTAATCAAGAGGTTTGCGTCGTGCCGCGACGTTAAATCAAGCATTGCTTGGGAGGCAACCCAAGATGTACAATCTAGCCAACGATAGGATATAGTTTTCTTTTTTTCTCTCTAGTAGTTTGCGCTGTTCGATTTATTCCTTGTATCAAACTTTAGTTTTGTATTAGTGTTGGCTAGAATTAGAATAGGGTGCAACCGTCTACAAACACAATCGACAGTCCGTCGATCCATCAACGAACCGTAGATGGTGCCCGTAGATCCCAGGTAAGTTTCTAAATTTTCAAGTATATGAGTGATCTACGGACCGTAGATCGACTCACAGACCGTAGACGGGGTCTCGTGAGTCCACACCTCAGGCTGTCTGACTCGACCCGGACTTTCCCATTTAAAAATCCCCATTTGTTTTAAACCATTCCCATTCCCTCCATTACTCCCAAAACCGTTTCTAACATTCCCTAACTTCCCTAAATCACTCCATAACTCCTCCATCATATCATTCCTTCCATAATTCCCCAATTTCCCTTCCATTTCAAATACAACCCATCCCATAATCTAACAAAAAGGGTCTGGTGTTTGGTCAGTAACGAAGAGGTGCCTCCTTGGTCTTGCTAATCTTAGTATCATCACGCCATCACCCCACTCCTTGTTGCTTGTAAGGTAATAGACTTTCCCTTCACTTTGAATTTCGATTCATAGATTGAATATAGAAAGTCGAAAGTTGGGTCTTGACCTTGGGTAATTGTTAGATGAAATTGCATGATAAACTTGAAATTTACAATGCCCTTGGAACGATAGATAGTGATTGTGTAGCATTATTGTACGTGATCGTAAAAACTACATGCTAGTTTCGACCTAGGGTTCCACCACTAGTCTAAATTATTTGGTATAATAATCGGTCGGAATCTTAAGATTGAAGAACTAGCATAATTTAGTGTTGTAAATGCTTGATGAGATTGTGTTAATGTTGAAAACTAAGGCCAAAAATGTATGATACCTGGCACTGATGGCATCCACGACACCCTGTCTACGGAACGTAGATCCATCTACGGACAGTAGATGGGGTTCGTAAATGGATGCACATGGGAAATTTCACCAAGTGTGAAACCACGGAGGTTGACTACGGTCCGTAGGTTCATCTACGAACCGTTCTGCACTTCCGTGGTTTCGAACTGCGACCTATATGACAGGCCCCCTGATCAACGGAAGAGATCCACGGACCGTAGGTCTCCTCCGTGGATGACCACTGTAGCATCTGTCTAAATTTTTTCTGTGGGCTTAGTTGAGGGTCGTTACCAATCCTAAAAGTTTTCTTTGCTCCATATGGTTAGTTTTGGCACTAATATCGTTCCCGCAGGTAAAATGTCACCCAAGAAGATGGTCACCTACTCAAAGAGGGGCAAGTCCAAATCTGTTGCCCCAAGTTTTCGGTTAATTGATGAGGACACAGACGCCGACACTGATCCAACATATGTGCCTCTCAACCCTAGGACTTCTCGCGCTGCACCCAGAGGCACCCCCCGGAAGGTGCTTCCCGACGTAGACACTGTATGCCAGTCTGATGAGGCGCACACACTAATCGGGTCACAACTAGGGCTGCTTCCAGTTCAGAGGGGTCTATGTTCGGGTCCGAGTCTGCCCATGCTTCAGGCTCTGGGTCTGCCCACTCTTCACGATCCGAGTCTTCCCATGCTACAGGGTCCAATGCCAAATCATCCACTGGGTTCTGGAGAGAATGACCAAGCAGTCTCGTTTGATGAGGCAAATAGCTCAGAGTCCTTACCTGCACCACGGAATGATGACCCCACTCTTGTAGCAGGCGAGATAAATAGGTGGTGTGTAGAGGGTCAGTAGCAGATTTAAAGGGATGCTAAGATGGTCAACGACAAACAAAAAATGGCCCGAATAATTACAGAGGAGCGCAGAGTCCTCATGGGGAGCCTGCATACTGTTCCAGACATTCACCGGTTGTTCAACCTTCACAAGTGTGACTGGATGGCTCGAGACCCAGGGATGTACAACGAGGAGATTGTGCGGGAGTTCTGCTTCCTATGTTGCCAGTCTCCGGGTTCCATTTCCAAGCAGTCAAAGCCACTAGCGTAGGATCCGCTCACTTCCACCTTGGTTCTAGGGTGCCCGGTGGACATATCCCTGCCACGATCAGACGCTTTGTCTATGGTCCTACTACAGGTCACTGTTGGTCTCTCAACATAGCTGAGTTTGACTACAGATGGGACATCGTGCGGAGTGGTGCTTTCCCAGAGGAATGCTGAGTAGTAAGAAGTTGTTCTACTATGGTTGGCCAGGTACATTGCTGCAGATGGCGAGCGTGCGGAATGGGTTGCCGCTCCATGGTTGGGCATCCGGAAGGCCACACTAAATTTTTTGGCCAAGTTCTTCTGGCTGCTGGTGCGTAACAAAGTCTCGCCTGCAAAAGCTGATAATCAAGTCACTTGGGACAGAGCGGTCATGGTTGCAGCATTGGTAGCGGGTGTGGAGATCGACTTTGCCCGCATGCTGCTACCAGAGATTCACGAGAGGGCATTCAGGACCTCCACCACCTACCCCTTCCTTATCTAATTTTTCATTTGTGCAGGGACTCTGGATTGCCGATCTAGCATTGCGACAAGTTAGTCCAACCTACAGGGGCATTGGACATCGACCTTATTCGAGATAAGGCTAATGTGGCAGCACCTCGCAGAGAGCCTCAGGTTGAGGTACCTCTTTTAGGTGCCGATCTTGCAGACACAGTGGGGCAGGCCAGGGTGATGACCTTAGCATTCTCGATCACACCGACACTATCCCGGACTCATCATTTCAGGCAGCTAGTATGGCTCCTAGCTCTTCCCGGTCCACACCGCAGTTAGGAACTACTGTTGTCCCTTTGGCCAGAGTACAGAATTTAGAGGTGCAGATGGGCACACTGCTACATCACATCCAGCCGTGGATGCAAAAGTCAATAGCTGAGTCTGAGGCTAGGATGGAGCGCAGGATGGAGGGGATGGTGGACCGAAAGGTCCAGGCCGTTAATAAGTTTCTTGATGCCTTTGAGTTGCGAGTCCTCGAGCGATCAGCTCTAGCAATAGACCTATCTGCTTTGCAGGCTGACGTAGCCAGCCTCCGAACTGACGTTGATGTCATTCTTGCTGCACCTTCAGTTGAGACTCAGGCTGCTCCTACTGCACTGGTTGATGATACAGTGCAAGATGCTATATTCAGTGGGACCGCCAGGGAGGGGCTTGCACCGACATATGCCAAAGGCAAGCGGCACCGTTCTCATCGCACAGAGGAAGAGAAAACTCACAAGAGACAGCGTCGGCAGGAGAAAGAGGCTAGGAGGGCTTCGATTGCAGACGAAGAGTTGTGCCAGCAGAGGGTGCGTGAGAGAGTTGCAGGGGCATCGAGCTCTGCCCCAGTTGCAGAGGTTCAACTCGTTTTGAGGGACATGGTGAGCACCACTAATGGTGCGGAGTGATTGTTAGAGAGCACTACTGAGGGTGCTATGATTGCTGATGTGGGCTCTACTGAGGGTGCTCCCACTGTTGTTCCAGTGGTTTCTGGGAAACCGGACCCCCCTACTTGTTGATGATTCGCCGGAGCTTTGCGCCACAGGTTTGCTTCACCCAATCCATTTTCTTTTAATCCTTATGTATGCATTGGGGACAACTGCATCTATTTTTGTTAGGGGTGGGGTAAATGGATTGTGAGTGATAGGGTGAAATCTGAATAACCCAACTCATGAATCCTCTCTTGAGGTTTTCTTGCCTATATTCTTTTGTTGAACCGGCATGTCTTAGGATCGTATGTGTAGAAGCATGATTAAGAATGAAGCATGATGGCTTATGAAAAATGATACCCATCAAATTTTGGGAGGTATGCTAGAAAGTTGTAGGCTACGATTAGTTGATTGTGTTGGCTCTGAGTATGACATAGTAACAATCGACTTGATAGCATGACTTAAGCCGAAACTTGAACTGGGTAATCCAATAACATGATGATTGAACTTTGTGCCAAGCGTGTGTGAGAATCGTTGAGTGTTCAAACAGTTTTTGTACAAAGCTAGAACTTGCCTGTTTAGTCTTGTTAAGACAATTCAATCTAGAGGTTAGGAAGTGATCATAGGCCATTGTTCTGAAAAATCCACTAATAGCCTAAAAAAAGGATCTAACAAAATGAAATAAATGCTCCCTTTGATCCAAATAATTTGAGCCTAAAATTAAACCATTTCTTTCTAGACCCTGATATCACTTTCCCATAATCTACTATGTTAGCCCCGGTCCCTCCTTGGATACGTGCACTTTGACTTAGGCCAAAAGCCTAAAGTTGAGGGTGGCTAATGTAAGGAACCTCAATCTTGGCCATGACCTGACATCGGAGTGTTTTACTGGAGCTTTTCTTGACAGGTTCTTCCCAAGGGAGTTGAGAGAAGCTAAGACACAAGAGTTTATGAACTTAAAGCAGGGGTCAATGTTGGTCCAAGAGTACAAGCTAAAGTTCACTCAGCTCTTAATGTATGCTCCACACATGGTTGCCGATTCAAGGGCCCAAATGAGTAAGTTCCCATTACGGGTATTCGATCTGGTGAAGACCGAGTGCAGGAATGCTATGTTGTTAGGGGATATGGATATCTCCAGACTCATAAATAATGCTCAGCAGGTTGAGGAAGATAAGATTAAGGAAATGTCTAAGGACAACAAGAAGTCTAGAATAGGGAATTATTAATACTCTAAGCAAAAGTCGAGTGGTAAGAATCGCTCATAGTTTAGAAGAGGTCTATGATGAGTCTACTAATTTTACTCATTTAGGGGTATATTTTAATAGAAATTGTGTCCTCAAATTCTTATTTTATCTCAATATCTGATGAAAATCCTTAAGTTTCATGTATTTGAAGACTGAACGAAAGCATGGGCACTATGTCACAAAAAGTAACGAAAAGGCTGAAAAGAACGAATAAATGAAGGCCTGAGGATTGCTGAGTCCACTTGGCGAGTCACCGAAGGATCTTACTTCGCCTTTTGTTCTAGTGTGTCGAGCCTTGAAGGAAAATATCAAGTAGGCGAAAAAAGGGAGCAGTCGGCGCATCACCGAGAAGTTCCATGAAGCAGTACCATGTCGCCCAATGACCCAGAGTATGACGATGATGATGGCTGGTGCAATATGGCGATGAACTACACCAAAGGGCGAATTGCCAAGTTGATCGATGATTCCGACTAACGACGCCGAATGATCCACTTTAGCATAAATCTATGAAAACTATAAATACTAGTTAGAGTTGTAGTTTTAAGAGTCGAACAATTATTATAATTTTCATATAGAATAGTACTTTTTGATATTTTTGCTCTAAGTTTCACAGGGTTTTGACGACTTTAAGATCCAAAGGGTTTCATCTTCAAGATTTGGATTTGGGTCTATTGGATTCTTCAACTTTGGCCTGTATCAAGACTTAAATCTTCATACCTAGTTGATTCCGAGCTCAATTTGGTTTAAATTTCTATCTCTTATACATGTGAGGCTAAAACCCCCAATTCGTGGGGTGTGATTTAGCGAATATGTGTAAATATATTTGTTGGGTCTTCTTGCTGATAGTTTAATCGTAGTTTAATTGTGATTTCGTTTAGTAGCTACAGATGAATTTAATGAATTTGTAGTTGCAAATACAAGTATATTTATGTTTTTTTTGGCTTGCTCGAGGGAGAGGTCATAAAACTAAAAAATTAATGGCCGGTGGGAGTGGGTCGGCATGAGGTTCAGCTTGAGGGAGTGAATCCTAGTCTCATTCCCACACACTTAGCTCGAGAGAGTTAGTGGGTTAAGGCATACGCTGGTCTTCATGCGGCAAGTGGGTGTCCGAGAGGAACACATTTGAAATATGGTAAGTTGCTCGAGAGAAAGCTTATCCCCCTTAAAGTTTAGCCTAGTCACAATTATTCTATGAATCTTCTATCGAAAGCATGTACCCAAAAATCTAGCTTAACCCATATTCCCGTCACATCCCAAAGATCCCCTCTCATTACTTAGAAATCCTTGTTTATTTTGATGTTTTTATTTACTTGTGACAAAACCCCCCATTGGTAATTGACACTCTTATGTCCCCCTTGAATTTACAATGTTTTTAATCGTTAATGTCTTTAGCTACGACTAGTTAGAACAATATTTTATTTTTCTATTAATTCTCAAAACCACTCCTTTGGGAACGATCCTAACCCTTGGTTAGGTTACTAAACTATTGTACGATCGTAGATACTTGCATTGGAAGTTGTGTCTTGATTACGCAAACATCAAAATGGCGCTGCTGCCGGAGAGTGGTGTTATTTGGAAATTCTTAGTCAAGTAGAATTTTTTATTCTTCTTAGTTTTAGATTTACTAATCTAAATTGTAGTTTTGTTTTACTTGTTTGAATATCAAAGCAGGGAAATAAGAATGGATGATCATTATGGGTACCACACGGACCAACCCCTTCTGAAACTATTGAACCTCAGGGACAACCTCTTGACGTTCAAACAAGTAAGGAATGAGACAATTCAAGTAATGTGGCTGAAGTTTCAGTCAGTGCTACAACCATGCCCATCTCATAAAATGTCTGACAAGACCTTGTTGGAGTGCTTCTATCGGGGTCCTGGACCCGAAAATAACAGGATAGCCGATCAACTTTTCAAGGGCGGTATGCTCCACCATCCCTACAAATTTGTCGCAACACTCCTTGATTGTATGGTTGAAACCAATAAAGAGGCCCAAAAGAAACATGAGGGGGACGCACTAGTGGCTCAAGTAGATGTTCTTTCCAAACGATTCATGGGGTTTGAAGCACAAGCCATGGAAAAGGAAAAGAACTTCTTCCTTCAAGAATGTAGACACGGGAAGAAGCATGAGGATGTGCAAATAGACGATGCTCTTTCTCTCATTCAACAAAAACTTGAAGAGCAAGACAAAAAGTTAAATGAGATGAAGGACAACATTGAAATGCTGAATGAAGCGTCTACCTGAAACTCCATGACTATTCAGGTGTAGGGTGCTCAAATCACCCATCTGATGATAGGTCGCTATCTACTGTTTGTCAAGGACTCTCCTATCTAAACCATGGCTGACTCCGAGGATGATAAATAGTTGTTGACTTGTGTCTTGCTGCGACTTTAACTAATGCGCTGTTTGGAAGGCAACCCAAAACCCCTTCAATTGATTTTTTTATTTCTTGGTAAAATAATGGTGTGTTGTTTGTACATGTTAAATTATGAGAAGTGTTCAAAAAATTGAAGGATGGCAAGCAATAGATCCAATCGGCGAGTCACCTAAGGGTTTGGTGAATCCGACATTATCCGCCATTTGACTCAAGATATTGTCAACATTGAGGTTTGTAAAACTTGGCAAGCTTCAGAAATTATTGGCATATCGCCAACCTGGTCGGCGGTCACGATGGAAACCACCGTTTGGACCCCCCGTAAACTAAAGGTTATGTAAATTTCAGCGATGAAACTAAACAGTCAGCGTTCCGCCAAGTGAGTAGGCGAGCTTGACTAATGTTGCCTAGTGGGCGAAAACTGGATGGTTTTTCAAGCCAAAGGTTTAAAAGTTTCAACTTCATTCACTTTCCCTCATTTTTTATCTATCCAAACTCACACCTGCACTCTAGTTTCAATATTTCTTGCACTTTTAGAGCATTTTAGTTGTTGAATTGTGCTCGGACTTGGATTACATTGCCGCTTAGCATTTCACTCCTCTCCTTAGTGACACAAAAAGTTAGTTCTCTATGCCCCAAGTTTAATTTATAATAAACTATACTCATTTTCAATAGCATGATCTGGTTAAAGTATTCTACTCCTTCTTAAGAGGATTAGATTGTTTACATGCATGATTTAACTTGATATCCTTGCTCGGGTAGTTGTGACTGTTGAATTCCTGTAATTCCATGCCTTAAATTTGATCAAAATTCGAGGGGTTGTGTTTGGGTGCTATGGGTCCTACCTAATTGTGCTGGTTAATGCTTTAATTTTGTTTTCGGGAGTTGCAGGGTTAAATTTGAGAAGTTGGGTAGAAAATAGTCACGTTGGGCCATTTGGCGAGTTGGGTTGAACTCGCCAAACTACTCGACAGTTCACCTAATGTCCCCATCTCGCTTTTGATTTCATTCTCTATCTGATAGTTAATTTTGTAACTTTCGGTGAGAAGTTTGATGTCGCAGAAAGCATTTGGCGACTCCCCGAAAATCTTCTCTTCACCATTTACGTGCACCCTTGAACCTTTATGCACTGAAACTTTTGGCGGACTTATCCTGGTTTGCCGAAAATTATCGACGACCCACCGAAATCAATCGGCAACCTGCCAAAGAAGTTCCCCTTTCGCCTTCTTCCTACAGTTTTCGAGCTAGAAATTCGGCGATTCGTGATCTGGTTTGGCAAGTTTGTCTACATAAGTTCCGCTTTGCTTTTGTTTAAGTTTTTCAAATTTTTGTTCAAGACTTTGCAGACATGACTAAATCAATAATTGTGGAAAGAATAAAACCAGCCCAAGAGAAGTCAAAAGAGAGTGCGATAAATGAGGAGACAACTACGTCGAAAGGCAAAGCTACGAAACTGACCACAACTACTAAAACAGGCAAGGGCAAAAGGCCCACTTCTGCCAGGAAGACCATTACCCTAGACCCTCATATTCCATCATGGGCCAGGGAATTTTGTAGAGCGGTGCATATCTTTCTGGCAGACACACACTCAACAGACCTTGGGGAATCCGATCCCGTTATTCCCCCAGAGGTGACTTCGGGCACTGATGCCCAGATCCAGAGTGACACATTCGACACTATTGCCCAGGCAGATGGATCGACTGCTTAGACATGATCCCTTCTTTACCTCCCTCTCTGTCTTCCTTTAATTTACATTTTGGATATTTTGTCATTTGCATTTGAGGAAAAATACTTTTTAATTTTGGTGGGGTGAGACTCACCTTATGTGTGCTATTTGTGACTCGTGTTTTTTTGTACATATTTGGGCTGTTCTGTTTAAAAATTGTGTTTGATGTATTGTTTATGTGGATGTTTGAGCTTATGGCTCCTTTTATTATAAATTTGCAAAATGATTTTGACCCTTCTAATTTTTTTTGAATTTTTTGCACATTTTTGCCACCCTTTATATGTTCGTGTGTTGAATGTGGCTGTTGCTTGGCAAATTTGAGTCTTGGTTTGGATCAATACCAATGACTTGAATATTGCTTACAATCGAACGAACATGAATGTACGGCTACGATAAGGCTAAATGAAGTTGCAAAGACAATATGTGAACTCTTTGCATCTCATTGTGATTAGTCATTTATCTAATCGATTCTCTTGTAATGACCGTTGCACACTAGCAATAGTGTGGAGTCTTGTTTTACTTAAGTGTTGATGGCTTGTGTGATAAGCTTACATGGAACCATGCATGACAAGACCTAGAATTTGCCCTGTTGGTTCGGTTGACTAAGTAAGACTTTCTCTTGATATGATCTTAGGTAACTTCGAAGAGTGTGAACCAATTTGACATATACCTCTTTTGTGACCTACCTTGTGAGCATGTGATTCTCTCTTGAACACACTTTGAGCCTTACCCTTCTTTGGAAGAAACTTGATGAAAACTAGACCTTTCTTAATCTATTACCTATAATCCTCTTGAATTGTGGTTAATTGAATAGCCAACTTACGTCAAAAGCCTAAGTTGTGGGTGCGGTGAAAAAGAAAAGGGAAAGTCAAGAAGTGCAAGGAAAGTCTCCTTTAACCCATGGTGTTGAGAAAAATGGAACCCTTCCATATATAAGAAAAAGAGAAAAAGAGAAAAAACGAAAAAAAGAAAAAAAAAGAGAAAGTTGAGCGATAAAGTACCAAATAAATAGTGTCCCGAACAATCCATGGGAAGCGAATAATAGGATGACATATGATGCGCTAATGAAAGTGATGAAGGAAAAAGAAAGGAAGTGTTGAGAGCACCACATTTCATGAGGATAAAAGTCACTGAGCCTAAATGACTATACCTTTACACCAACCCCATTACAAGCCTTATTAAGACCTTTGTGATCTTCAGAAAGTCGAAACAAATGTTGATTGGAAAATACAGGCAAATCTATGGGTGAAAGAATGCATTGTGTTCATCTTTGTGAGTGTAAGCATTGTATCTGATTCCTGAACTTTAAATTGATTATACCTTTGTTTTTGAAAATGGAATCATCATTTGTGTGAGGGCATTCAAAGGCTTATGTTGAGCTCGAACTTGTATTTGAAGCAAGTATTGCGAGCTTGAGAATATTTGGTAATGGTGTGTCACAACTTGAATCTTTCAATACAGAATTGATCCTTGCATAAGTAAATTGAGTGTTGTTGTGTACATTCATAATTTAATCTTGTATAGCACTTTTTGTGACATCCTTGTTGAACGGCTAAACTTGAGTTTCACTTGAGGACAAACAAAAGTAAGTTGGGGGTGTTGATGAGTCCACAAATTGGACTCATTTAGGGCTATATTTTAATAGAAATTGTGTCCTCAAATGCTTATTTTATCTCAATATCTGATGAAAACCCTTAAGTTTCACGTATTTGAAGTTTGAAGGAAAGCATGGACACTACGTCGCAAAAAGGAACGAAAATACTGAAAAGAACGAAGAAATGAAGGCCTGAGGATCCTCGAGTCCATTCGGCGAGTCGCCGAAGGGTCTTACTTTGCCGTTTGTTCCAATGTGCTGAGCCTCGAAGGAAAAGATCAAGTCAGCGGAAAAAGGGAGAAGTCAGTTCATCACCGAGAAGTTTCGCGAAGCAGTACCAGGTCGCCCAATGACCCAGAGCACGCTCATGCTGAAGGCTGGTGCAAAACGGCGATGAACTACACAAAATGGTGATCTGCTGCAGCACAAATCTGTGAAAACTATAAATACTAGTTACAATTGTAGTTTTAAGAGTCGAACAATTATTATAATTTTCTTATAGAATAGTACTTTTTGATATTTTTGCTCTAAGTTTGAGAGGGTTTTGAAGACTTGAAGATCCAAGGGGTTTCATCTTCAAGATTTGGATTTGGGTCTCTTGGATTCTTCAATTTTGGCCTGTATCAAGACTTAAATCTTCATATCCAGTTGAATGCTAGTTCAATTTGGTATAAAGTTCTATCTCTTATACATGTGTGGCTAAAAACCCCAATTCTTGGGGTGTGATTTAGCGAATATGGGTTAAGATAATTGTTGGGTCTTGCTTGTTGAGAGCTTAATCGTAGTTTAATTGTGATTTCGTTTAGTAGTAATGGATAAATTTAATGAATTTGTAGTTACAAATACGAGTTTATTTATGTGTTTTTGGCTTGCTCAACAGAGAGGTAGTACAACTAAAACTACTAAATTGATGGCTGGTGGGAGTGGGTCGATATGAGGTTCAGCTCGAGAGAGTGAATCCTAGTCTCATTCCCAGACACTCAGCTCGAGAGACTGAGTGAGTGAAGGTGTAGGCTGGTCTTCATGCAGCAAGTGGGTGTCTGAGATGAACACATTTGAAACAGGGTAAGTTGCTCGAGAGAGAGCTTATCCCCCTTAAAGTTTAGCCTAGTCACAATTATTCTATGAATCTTCTATTGAAAGCATGTACCCAATAATCTAGCTTAACCTGTATTCCTTTAACATCCGAAGGATCCCCTCTCATTACTTAGAAATCCTTGTATATTTTTTTGCTTTTACTTACTTGTGACAAAATCCCCCATTGTTAATTGACACTCTTGTGTCCCCCTTTAATTTACAATGTTTTTAATTGTTAATGTCTTTAGCTACGATCCTAACCCTTGGTTGGGTTACTAAACTACTGTACGATTGTAGACACTTGCATTGGAAGCTGTGTCTTGATTATGCAAACATCAGTCTACAACCCCAACACCTTCATTAGCTAGTGCTCCATCCCCGAGATTTCGATAGGATCATAAAGATAGGGCAGCACCCTCTAAGTGTCAAAGGAGTGCTTTAAGTTACAGGACTTACCCAACTTGTCCAAAGTGGTAAGAACCATCCAAGCGAGTTTGTTGCACGCAAGGAAGGGTGCTTTGGGTGTGGTCAGTCTGGCCATACATTGAAGGATTGCCCTTCTGGGAGGCAGGGGCTAAGAGGTATTAACAATAGGGCTCAGTCTACAGTTCCAACAACAACAGCAGGTTGCCTAACTCTGCAGGGTACTCCATTTGGTTCATGTGGCGGTCAATGCTAGAACAGGTTGTAGGCTCTCAAGGTTCACCAGGATCAGTAAGATTCTCCTAATATGGTCACTGGTACGTTGTGAGTCTTTGAGTTATATGTTTATGCATTGTTAGTTCCAAGGTATACATTGTCTTTTGTAACCCACTATAGTAAACTTTGGTGTTGGTCCAAAAGCTCTCTCAAAACCCTTCTTAGTCTCTACTCAAGCTGGTGACCCAGTTATAGCTAGACGGGTATACATAAATGGCCCTATCAAAGTCTATCAGAAAGTCACCTTAGCAGATCTTGTAGAGTCATACATGGTATATTTTGATATCATTCTAGGCATGGACTGGTTACATTCCTGTTATGCCTCACTCAATTGTATCCGAACGAGCTTGTCTTAGAGTTGAACGGTAACATCTTAGTGCCTATGGGTCGATTCATTTCTTACCTTAAAGACATAAAAATGATTTCCTAGGGATATATCTCTCATCTTGTTCGGGTTAAGGATTCAAACTTCAAAACTCCAGCTCTTGAGTCAGTCCCGGTGGTAAATGAGTTTCCAAAAGTGTTTCCAGAAAATCTTCCCAGAGTTCCTCCGAAAAGGGAAATCGACTTCAGAATAGATCTCCTTCTAGATACTAGCCCATTTCGATTCCTCCTCATAGAATGGTTCTAGCCGAGCTTAAGGAATTGAAATAGTAGTTGAAAGACCTTCTAGATAAGGGCTTCATCAGACCTAGTATCTCTCTATAGGGTGATCCAGTGTTGTTTGTGAAAAATAAAGATGTCTCTCTCACAATGTGCATTGACTATCGGCAGTGGAACAAAGTCACAATTAAGAATAAGTATCTTATCCCCAGAATTGATGACTTGTTCGACCAACTACAGGGTGCTAGTTGCTTTTCTAAGATAGACCTCAATCCGATTATCATCAGCTTAGAGTCAAAGATAGTGACATTTCGAAGACAACTTTCAGAACTCGGTATGGTGATTATGAATTTTTAGTTATGTCTGTTAGACTAACAAATGCTCCTACAGCTTTCACTAACTTAATGAACAGGGTGTTCAAACAATATTTGGACTTGTTCGTTATCGATGATATCGACATTTATTCTTTGAGTGAGGAGGAGCATAAGACTCATTTGAGAGTTACTTTGCAAACTTTCAAAGATAGCCAGCTATTTGCTAAGTTCAACAAAGGTGAATTATGGGTACAGTCTGTAGCTTTCCTTGGTCATGTGGTGTTCAACGAAGGGATCCAACTGGATTCTCAGAAAATTGAGGTAGTACAGTACAGGCCTAGACCCACCTCTCTAATATATATTAGAAGTTTCTTGCGTTTGTCCGAGTATTACACGAGGATTGAAGGATTTTCATCCATAGCTTCCGCATTGACTAAGTTGACTCAGAAAAGGTCATGTTTTAGTGGTCACATTAGTGTAAGAAAAAAAAAAAAATTC
>NW_026020293.1:469804-531263 GCF_900185275.1 Solanum verrucosum | reverse complement strand
TGAAGACTAAGTTAACTACAGCTCCGGTCTTGACTCTACAAGATAGTTTAGACGGTTATGTATTTTAATGTGATGCATCCACGGTCGGCCTAGGTATTGTATTGATACAGTGAGGTAAGGTCATAGCTTATGCTTCTACATAAATTAAGGTTCATGAGAAGAACTACCTGACTCATTACCTTGAGCTTTTGGCCGTAGTATTTTTCCTAAAGATTTGGAGAGACTTTTTGCATGGTGTTCATATTTATATGTTCACAAATCATAAGAGCCTCCAGTATGTGTTCACCAAAAAGAGTTGAATCTTCATTAGAAGAGGTTGCTTAGTTCCTCAAAGAATATGACATAAATGTGCTTTACCATCGAGATAAGGCCAATGTAGAAGATGATGCTCTCAGTAGGTTGTCCATGGGTAGTATCACACATGTTGAGGACGAAAGAAAGAGTTAGCCAAATATGTTCATTGGCTTGCTCTCTTAGGAACTCACCTTACAGACACGTCAGATGGTGTTGTGATAGTTCAGAATGGGTCAGAACCTTCATTGGTAGTGGAGGTTAAGGAAATACGAGATAGTGATCCTCTATTACTTCAGTTGAAGGTGCAACTCATCAACTGAAAATTGAGGTTTTCTCCTAAGGGGGAGTAGGTGTGCTTCGTTACCAAGGTCACTTATGTGTTCCTAATGTGGATTAGTTGAGGAAGCAGATCATTAGAGAAGCTTATAACTCCAGGTATTCCATTCATCCAGTTGCCACTAAGATATATCGTGATCTACGAGAAGTCTTTTGGTGGAGAGGCATGAATAGTGACATAGAAAACTTTGTGGATAAGTGTTCTATTCTACCAATAGGTTAAGGTAGAACATTAGAAACCAGAAGGTATGACTCAAACGATTAACATTCCTACATGGAAGTGTGAAGTGATAAATATGGACTTTATTGCGTGTCTACCTTGTTCTCGCAGAAACATTATTCCATTTGGATGTTAGTGGACAGAGTAACAAAGTGCCTTAGTTCTTGGCTGTAAAGACTACAGATTCAGCGGAGGACTACACCAAATTCTTTATTAATGAGATAGTAAGGTTGCATAGGGTTCCCTTGTCAATTATCTAAGATAGAGGTCCCCAGTTTACTTCTCATTTCTGTAAATCGTTTCAAAAAGGTCTTTGTAGCAAGCTACATCTGAGTACAACATTTCATCCACAGACGAATGGTTAGGTACAACATATAATTCAGACCTTAGAGGAGATATTGTGAGCTTGAGTGATCAATTTCAAGGGCAGTTGGAATGATCACCTATCTCTCATTGAGTTTGCCTTTAATAATAGCTTTCATTCAAGTATTTAGATAGTACCATAAGGGGCACTATATGGGCGTTGATGCAAGTCCATGATTGGTTGGTTTGAAGTAGGTGAAGCAACCTTGATAGGGCCATATTCCATTCATTAGGATATGGAAAAAGTTCAGCTAATCAGAGATAGACTAAACATATCTTAGAGTCATCAGAAGTCATATGTAGATGTGATGAGAAAGGACTTAGAGTTCAAAATAACGGAAATCTTAGTCTGAGAAATTTTGGTCCTTATAGAATCTTGAAAAGGGCTGGTAATGTCGCTTATGAGTTAGAATTGATAGCACAACTGGTAGTGGTTAAACCAGTCTTTCACATTTCATTATTAGAGAAGTGTGTGGGTGATCCGGCATCAATAATACCATTAGAAACTGTGGTTGTGAAGGATAGTCTAACTTATGAAGAAGTGATAGTTGAAATTCTTGATCATCAGGTTCGTTAGTTGAGAATTAATGAAGTCACTTCAGTGAAGGTTTTGTGGAGGATTCAATCTGTAGAGGGAGGTATATGGGAAGTAAAAGCACCATGAAGGCCAAGTATCCTCATATCCTTCCTTCCGATTCCATTTCAGCTTGAGTTTATAGTTCCTCTCCAGTGTCTTAGTTTACTCTTGCGTCAAATCAGTTTCAGTATCATGTTCCTTTGGTTGTTCTTGCATTTTCAGCCCATTTGCATGTTCTTGGAACTCAGCTAAGTTAGATATCAGTTTCTTGTACTTATTGATAGGGATTGCAACTTTTTCCCTCCATACTCAGCTATTTTAGACTTCATTCGAGGAAGAATGTTCCGAAGGAGGAGATATGGTAACACCACTAAATAAGACTTAGACTTTTAGAAGAAAAACTCAGCAGGGTTCAAGTATCGTGAAAAGAACCACGATTCGTCGACCTGCCCGTGGCTTACACCCACTGATGTTTGCGTAATCAAAACACAACTTCCGATGCAAGTGTCTACAGTCATACAATAGCTTAGTAACCCAACCAAGGGTTGGGGTCGAGTCCCAAGGGAACATGCGTGAGAATTAGTGGTTAAGGGAGAAACTGCTAATGCTAATCGTAGCTAAAGACTTTGGCGAATGAAAACATAACAAACTAAATAGGGTGACGCAAGCTTCAACTATCAAATGGGGGTTTGTAAGCTAGAAACTACTAAAACAGTGAAGATAAGGAAACATACAAGTATGGAGACGAGATTCTTGGGATGTGATAGGAATACGGGATAGACTAAATCATTGGGTACATCGTTTTGATAGTAAATTCATTGAGTATTTGTGACTAGGCTAGATGTTAAAGGGAATAAGCTCTCTCTCGAGCAACTTATCCCGTTTCAAATATGTTATTTTCGAACACCCACTTCCTGCATGAAAAACAACCTCCGCCTTAACCCACTCACTCTCTCGAGCTAAGTGTGTGGACATGGGACTAGGGTTCACTCTCTCGAGATGATTCTCATGTCAATCCACGCACACTAGCCATAAATTTAGTTGTCTTGGTTTTATGACCGCTCTCTCGAGTATGCCGAAAACACATAGATGATATTATATTTGCAACTACAACCTCATTAAGTTTATCCACAACCACTAAATGAAATCACATTTAAACTACGAATAGACTATTAGCATGAAAGACTCAACAACTAATCTAACCCATATTCACAAAATCATACCCCAAGAATTGGGATTTTAGCTACGCATGTAAAAGAGATAAAGACGTATTCCATTATCAGTTTCCATTAATGGGTATGCAAGATTAAGTCTCAAAACAAGCCAAGAGTGAAGAATCCAAGAGACCCAAGTCCAATTACTTGAATTTGAAACACTTTGAAAACTCCAAGTTCTTCAAAACCCTTTCTAAAACTTAGAGAGAATATCTCCAAAACTCTGTCTCAAACTTAATAATCTAAAATCTAGATAAAATAATGTAAAATTCCACCCTAAGAATAAAAACTGAACTAGTATTTATAGTTTTTAGAAAATTTGCTCAGAAGGATCATTCGGCGACGTTAGTGGGAATCGCCGATGCATTACGCGATCCACCCTTTGGTCTATTTTGTCTCCTTTCATCAATTGCCTTTAGCATCTCTGTGTCTTGGATAATTGGGCAATGTAGTATTGCTTCGCAAAGTCGTTCGGTGCTACGCCAACTGCTCCTTTTCACTGTCGATTTTCTCCTTTCCTTCCAGGCTTAGCACACAGGAACAAAAGGCCAATATGTGATCTGTTGGCGATTCACCGAATGGGTTTGGCGATTCGCAGATCTTCATTTCTTCGTTCTTTTGGCTTCTTTTTCTCCATTTGGGTAAGTAGTGTCCACACTTTGCCCTAACTTCAAATACCTGAAACTTAAAGATTTTCATTAGATATTGGGACTCCAAACTAGCCCTAAATGAGTCCAAATCATGGACTCATCAACACTCCAACCTTAAACTTATGTTTGTCCTCAAGCAAACTCAAGTTCAGTCATTCAAAAAGGCTGTCTTGAACTGTACCACACAAGAATCGATCATGAATGCACACAACAAGACTCAATATACTTATGCAAAGATCAATTGTGTACTCAAAGATTCAAGTAGTGACTCACCAATATCAAAGAATCTCATGCTCACAATACTTGCCTCAAATGCATGTTCAGGCTCAACTAGAGTGTTCGAATGCCCTTATAGAAAGAATTATTTTATATTCGTACATAATGATTTAATCATTTAAAGTTCAGGAATCAACTACAACGCTCACAGTCACAAAGAGGAACACAGTTCATGCTTTCACCCATAGGTTTGCCTATATTTTCCAATCAACATTTGTTTCGACTTTATCAAGATCACAAAGGTCTTCACAAGGCTTGTAACGGGGCTTAGTGCAAAGGTATGATCATTTAGGCTTAGTGACTTTTATCCTCATGAGATGTGGTATTAAAAACACTTCCTTTCCTTTTCCTTCATCATTTTTGCTAGTGCTCATAAGTCATTCCATTATTCACTTCCCATGGATTGTTTGGAAACCCCATTTCTATTGTACATTATTCCACAACTTTCTTCTTAATTCTTTTTCTGTTTCTTTTTTCTCTTTTTTTTTTAATAAATGGAGGGGTTCCATTTTTTCCAACATCATGGGTTAAGGGAGACTTTTCTTGCACTTCTTGACTCTCCCTTTTCTTTCATCACACCCCCAACTTAGGATTTTGGCCTAAGGTTTCTATTCAATCAACCACAAATCAAGAGGATTAAGGGTAATGGATAAAGAAGGGTCATGTTTTAGTCAAGTTTCTTCCAAAGAAAGGTAAGGTTCAAGGGGTGTTAAAAAGAGGTTCACACATTCTCACAAGGTAGGCCACAAAGAGGTATATGTCAAATTGGCTCACACTCGTAAAAGTTGCGTAAGATCATATCCAGAGATAGCATCACTTAGTTGATTGGACCAACGGGGCAAATTCTAGAGTCTATTCTGCATGTTTCAAAGTAAGCTCAACACACTAGGCATGATACTAAAGTCAAACAAGACTCCACACTTCCGCTAGTGTGCAATGGTCATTACAAGAGACTCGATTCGATACTAGGCTAGTCAAAACGAGATGCAAAGAGTTCACATATTTTCAATGAAACTTCATTTGGCCTCATCGTAGCCGCGCATTTACGTTCGTTCGATTGAGAGTACTATTCAACTCATCGGTATTGATCGAAACTGAGACTCAAATTTTGCACAAGAACAACCACATTCACAAACAAGAGGTGGCAAAGAATTTTGGACGGGTTAAAATCATTTTGCCATAAAAAAAATAAAAAGAGCCATAAGTTCAATCATCCACAGAAATAGATAAAACATAATTTTAAAGCAGAACAACCCAAATATATACACAAAACACAACTATCAACACAAAAGGTATGGGCCTCATCCCACCACAATTAAAAAGTATTTGTCCTCAAATGCAAATAAAAGTATTCAAAAGTAAAAATATAATAAGATAGAAAGGGAGATAAAGAAAGGTCTTGTCTATGCAGTCTCTCTCTCTGTTGGGGGCTCAGTGGCAGGTGTAGTAGTTTGGACTTTGGCATCAGTGCCCGAAGTCTCCTCAGATGGAGTAGCAATGCCAGATCCTCCAGGAGCTACTGTGGACGTCTCAGTTGACAATGTCTGGATCACCCGCTACACAACCGTCTCTATAGGATCTTGCAAGTCTCTGAATATACCCTCATCTATGCTCTCCTTAGCATGTACTGATATCAACTCCTCGTCGGTTTCTGCATCAGACTCTGCATATGCTGTGCCATCCACTTGCACATCTTTGGTGGTAGCCGGAGGAATTTCTGAGGTCTCAGGAGCATCCTTATTATCTGCATCCCGCATAAATGAAATGAAGTATGTATCCTTCAAATAGTCTACATCCTTCCTCAAACTCGCAACATAGACTTTTAAAGTCGTTACCTCAGAGGCCTCCCCGTGTCTGCTCTCTAAATCAATGACTCTCACTGTCAAGGAATCAACAGAAGTCTGAAGGGGGGTAAGTGCTGCTAGTATGGAACTGTCACTCATCCCCGGGATGGATCTCACAAATTGGGTAGCTCTCACATCAGCTGAATAGGCTAACTGCCACATCTTCAGGATGATGGCCTGAGTAATCCTGGAAGGCTGGGAGGATGAGGAAGCACCTGAAGCCTATGAGGAATAGGAAGAAGGAACGGGTATACCTGAGGGCTCAGTGGCTGGAGTGGGTGAATGTGTCTCTGCTGGTAATGAGTCAATATCGACCTCTGGAAAAATGTCTGCTAGAGCTGCTCTCCTCCTGTCAACCTCCTCTCGAGTGAACTCGGCCTCAGTATGCCGGATGTCCGTGGAGGATGAAGGGATGACCTCTATTTCATTTACAGTATCTCGGGGTACTCTGGCACGCCGACATAAATCAGTGATCAAAATAGGGAATGGTAGAGAGGTAAATCTCTGCTTGGCTCTCATGGCCATATCTTGCAAAGTCAGTTGTCCTAGGTCGATCCGCCTCCTGGCCATGATAGAACCAAGGCAAGCCGCCTTAGGATGGCGCAAAATAGACTCGTTCTAGGATGGCATAATAGTGTTGTTGATGAAGACAAACCTGATTCTAGAGGCAATGTTCATGTCCCTCTTCTCAATGGGAGCTCTCGCATCCATCCACCTCAGGGTGGTGTAAGAAATCATCGGAGCCAACCAACCCTTAAAATCATCCAGGGACTGAACAATAGGAAGCCCCTCGTAAGGAATCACATAGTGCAGTGGTCTACCCAGTACAACGGTAATATGCTCGCTGTGGCACTCAACATCCTTGCCTCTAACCATGACAAACTTCACTTGTCTAAACTCATTAGCCTTCTTCTTGTTCTGAGGCACCAACTCCTCATAAGCAGTGTAAAACTCTCTTACCCAAGAGAGACTGTAAGGGTCTTCGGGCCGTGTGAACTGCTCGAATCCATGGTATCAGAGAGTTTCAAGAACTTTAGGATCATTGTCTTCCAGTCCCTCTATAGATAGTAACTTTTCTTCAAGAATGGTTCATAAACCATTGCCTTTCAATCTGTTCAGCAATCTGGGTGGAGGTGGAGCTACGGGGAGTGCAGGGGCCACTAGAGGTGGTGCTGGAGCTGGAATTGATTCAGTAGTCGGAAGAGTGACAACTGAAGGAGTTCTGGTAGATGTGGGCCGAGTTCTAGCCCTGAGTTAATCCCTTCGATTGATCAAGGGTTACTCATCCTCCGTCGCAGAAAAAGTTGGTTCAACATTTATACCCTTCCTAGCTATATGTTTCTTCCTTTTGCCTTCGTCTCCCGGTTGGAGGTCATCTCATCTCCTCTTCGGGGGATTTGATCCTCCTTCGTTTATTTCAATGCCCTTTGCCTTTTTCTGAGGTGGCTCGGTTAGATTGGTGCGTACCATATCTGCAAAAGATTAAGAAGAAACTCAAATGCAATCACAGAAAATCTTATTGCAGAAAGACTCACCGATCCCATCGGCGAATCGCCGAACCTCTTTGGCGAACTAGATCACACTCGCCAAAGGGCTTAACTTGCAAATTTTTAGCAACTCGGCAATGGGAAAACCTGGTTGGCGAATAACCAAGTACTTTCGGCGAACACGTGATTATCCATCGAAAGTAACAGTCCAACATAGACTCAAGAGTGTAGACAAAGGGCGATAAAAGTACTTTCGGTGAGTCACCGAGTGATTTTAGCGCCCTCAGACTTCTTGACGAAAGTTACAGTATCAACTATAAATCAAGGCGCCAAATTATCGATGAGATGAGGACATTAGTTCAACCGTCGAGTCGTTCGGCGAGGTCGACCTAGCTAGCCAATTGACCCAACGTGCCTATTTTCAACCCATCTTTTTGAATTCAATCCCACAACCCCCAAAAATAGAATCAAAGCATGCACTTATGGAATTCAAACAAGACCCATAATACCCATCACCCCGGTGTCACCCGCTCTACCATTGAGTAAATTTTCGACATTTAGCACAAACGTGGGTAACTAAAACTTTACCCAATCAATCTAACAACACACAATCACGACCCAACACATTAAAAAACACAAAAATTACGAGCATTTGACAATCAAACATTATGGGAAAGATTTTTCAAATTAAAATAGGCAATTAAGGATTCTAATCCTATTAGAGAGGCCCAGCACACATCACTACAATACTATTATTGCAAAAAAGTTCAAAATTTTAAACAATAAACCTTAGATTCCGATAACAACACGATTGAAAAGTGAGGCGGCAAAATATTCCAACTCCGAGCACAAATCAACAAACTAAAATGATAGTAAAGGACTACAGTAAAGAAAATATTACCTTAGTGTGAATTTAGGAGGTTTAAGAGTGAGGGAAAGTGAAGAGTTTCAAATTTGAAGTTTCTTGGCCATTAAAAACCATCCAGTTCGCACCTGTTCGGCCATGTTAGTCGCACTAGCAGGTTCACTCGGCGATACGCCAAGTAATCACTTGCGCCGCCGATTGCTAAAGTTCTTACACTTTCTTTGGGGTCAAGACGGCGATCTACATCGAGGTCGCCAACCTGGTCAGTGACACGCCGAACTGCTTCGTAAGCCCATCGAGTGTTATAGGCTCTGACTTAAACTTGAATTAATAGGAATGGCAAGTCAAATTGCACTTGCCGACCTTTTCGGCGATCCGCCGACTGACCATTTTCTCTCCAATCTGTATTTTTCACCACTTTCCTCATTTAAACCTGCACCACTAACACACCATTATTTATAAAAGCAAAATAAAACATCTAAAACCTTGGGTTGCCTTCCGAAAAGCGTCTTATTTAACGTCATGGCACGATGTGAGCCCTTACTCACTCCCCATTGGTTGGGTTGGCCCTAGTGTTACTAGGTAACCCTAATGGTTCGTTTGAGCGAAGAGGAGGCACCATGTAATACAAGAGTGTCCTGATCAGCTGGATCGATCTAGAGTGAGCGGCAACCATTTGATTCAACACTTCGATACTCTCCTACTTCTCTTCCAACATTCGATCTTGTTCGGTGATCTTTTGGAGAATGATGTGGAGTGTGTCCTCGACTCGATTGTTCTCCCTGTCTCTAGACTGCTTCCTCTCGTGAGGAGGTATGTACCTCCGTTGACTCTTGCACTAGTTTTCCACCTCTGTTATTTTGGAGGCCAAGTTGTTCAGCTGAGTTACCAGTGCGGGTAATGCGAAGTCCCTCTCGACTTCTTGCTTCATCTCAGCCGAGTTCCCAGCCTTTCCCCAGCCATGCTTAGGGTACCTACGTACATTAACCAATTCAAAGGAAAACAAAAGTAAAAATAAAGTTAGTGAACTACGACTACCAAAAGAAAAAATCATCTTAAACTAGAAAACATTCACGCAACACCACTCCCCGGCAGCAGCGCCATTTCGATATTTACATAATTAAGACACAACTTCGATGCAAGTGTCTACAATCATATAATAGTTTAGTAACCTAACCAAGGGTTTGGGTCGAGTCCCAAGGGAGCAGGCGTGAGAATTAGTGGTTAAGGGTGAAAGTGCTAAAGCTAATTGTAGCTAAAGACTTTAGCGAATGAAAACATAACAAATTAAAAAGGGTGATGCAAGTGTCAAGTATCAAATGGGGGTTTTGTAAGCTAGAAACAACTAAAACAGTGAAGATAAGGAAAAAATACAAGTATGGAGACGGGATACTTAGGATGTGATAGGAATACGGGATAAAATAAATCATTGGGTACATGTTTTTGATAGCAAAGCCATTGAGTATTTGTGACTAGGCTAGACTTTAAGGGGGATAAGCTCTCTCTCGAGCAACTTACCCTGTTTCAAATGGGTTTTTCTCAGACACCAACTTGTTGTATGAAGAACAACCTCCGCCTTAACCCTCTCACTCCCTCGAGCTGAGTGTGTGGGCATAGGGCTAGGGTTCACTCTCTCGAGTTAATCCTCATGTCGACCCACTCACATTGTCCATCAATTTAGTGCTCTTAGTTTTACGACCTTTCTCTCGAACAAGCCGAAAACACATATATGAGATTATATTTGCAACTACAACCTCATTAAGTTCATCTACATCCACTAAATGAAATCACATTTAAACTATGCATAGACTAACTACTAGCAAGACTAAACAACTAATCTAACCCATATTCACAAAATCACACCCCGAGAATTGGGGTTTAACCTACGCATGTAAAAGAGCAAAAGACATATTCCAATATCAATTTCCATCAATGGATATGCAAGATTAAGTCTTAAAACAAGCCAAGAGTGAATAATCCAAGAGACCCAAGTCCAATTACTTGAATTTGAAACCCTTTGAAAACTACAAGTTCTTCAAAACCCTCTCTAAAACATAGAGAAAATATCTCCAAAACTCTGTCTCAAATTTAATAATCTAAAAACTAGATAAAATAACGTAAAATACCACCCAAAGAATAAAAACTGAACTAGTATTTATAGTTTTCAGAAAATGTGCTCAGAAGGATCTTTCGGCGACGTAGTGGGAATCGCCGATCCATTCGGCAATACGCCCTTTGGTCTAATTCTTCGCCTTTCATTAATTGCCTTCAACTTCTTTGTGTCCTGGAAAACTGGGGTATGTTGAATTGCCTCGCGGAGTCGTTCGGTGCTACGCCGACTGCTCCTTCTGACCACCAATTTTCTTTTTCCCTTCGGAGCTCAGCACACTGGAACAAAAGGTGAATATGCGATCTGTTGGGGATTCACCGAATGGGTTCGACGATTCGCAGATCTTCATTTCTTCATTTTTTCGGCTTCTTTTGCTCCTTTTTACTAAGTAGTGTCCACGTTTTGCCTCAACTTCAAATACCTGAAACTTAAAGGTTTTGATCATATATCAGGATAAAACATTAATTTGAGGACACTAATTTCATCAAAATCTAGCCCTAAATGAGTCAAAATCACGGACTCATCACCCACCAAGAAGTGGTGGACCGCGAGACCCTTCACAGGCAGTGGACCACCACACGACCCGTGGGAAGGCTCATGTAGGCTAGGTTGAGAACACCAAAGCTTAGGCATCAGACAATAGAGTCCACCACGGGCTATGGTCTTTACAACGGTCCATGGGAGGGTCCTTCGTCTTGAGCCAGCAAGCCCCTAGCCCCAAGTGAAGAACCATAGAGGCCTTCACGGTTTGTAGTCCTTCACATAGTCCGTGAAGTGGACCATGGGAGGGGGTTACATGAAAAAGTAGACCATGACCCACTCAATGGGCCGTGGTCCCAATGACGGTCTGTTTGTGGCTCCGTGGAAGGGCAACGTCAGCTTTAAGTTAGGGTCATTTTGGTCTTTTCCCTATGTATTGGTCATTTAAACAATGTCGTTTAACACCTAAACTATTCTGTTTTACTTAGTTTAAGCCTAATAATTTTGTTATAACCTATCAAAAACCATTATTACCCAAAAATCCACCGAACTTAGAACAAAAGAAGAAGAAAGAGACATCAATTTTCTCAAGAACACACAATAAGTTTTCTTCGGTTCTAGCCCCAAAATCGAAGAATTTCTCGGTAGATCTCATCACCAGGTATGTGGGATTTCACAAGTGATTCCTTTAATCCATTAGGTCCCTAGAATTTAGTCAGTTCCTTGATTCTCTATATTTTGTTTAGGCCTAGGGTTTCTAAAACCTAGGAGAATTGTTATGATTTGAGTTGCTATACAATCCAAAATCTAAATATCATGTTTTCTTGGAAACGTTGTGTAATTCCTTCAATGAAATTCAGAACCCTAGTTCATGTAGATTATCTTAGTTCATGAATTACACTTGCTAGGTCAGTTAAACAGATAATCATTCTCCAGTTTTGAATGTTACATTATCAATATATAAATGTTGCATTCTCAAATTTACATGTCATTATTTTGAACTATTTAGTATATCAGTATTTAAGTTACATTTCAGTCATTTACATATTCAGTTGGGAGTAAACTTAGCAGTAAGTTGGACTAGGGTTCAGTGTGCCCTCATAGTCCCAGAATTACATGCCCATGTAGGAGTAAATTTCCCTCTGATGGGCATCAGATTTACACGTCATCCAATTCTAGGTGTCAACGCTCATAAATTAGTATAAAACCCAGCTAAATGAGTTGCGGTAGAATCTCACAGGGAGCGGTACATGTTTAGAATTCAATTAAGAAGTATGAATGTAGTCTAATCAGCCATAGGAATTATATATCAAGAAAAGACATTAATCAAATTAAAGGGGTGACACGAATGTCAAATAGGGGTTTGGTTTGCAATTATCAACTACAAGCAGTCATACCAATTCTAAATGACAATAAAGAGATTGATTCTCGGGATGTGATCGATTATAGGCAAATATAGGCATATGGGTAATTGCAACTACTAGTAAATATTTAAATATCAGTGAGTAGGCTAGACTACAAGGGAGATAGCTTTCTCTCGAACAGCTACCTCGAATCAGGTGATTTCTTTCGAACATCAACATGCATAACAATGAATAACAACCCACACCTTAACACATCCAGTCTTTCGATGTAGATGGGTGGAATTGGGTTTAGGATTCACTCTCTCGAGCTAAACCCAGATCAACCCAATACCAATAAATCACCAATCAATAATTTTAGTCGTATAACCTCTCTTTCGAGCAAGCCAAGATCACAATGGTAGAGTTCCATTTGCAACTACAACTCATAAATTAAACCACAATTAATGATTAAAGTCAATTTTAAACAACATTTAAACTAGGAATTAGCAATACCTATAAACTAATTCAGCTTATAATAACATGATTACACCCCAAGAATTGGGGTTTTAGCCAAGCATCCTAAAAAGGTAAAAACTATTACGAATTGATTATCTATCATGTAATACCCCGGAAACCAATAGACTAAACTAGAGGCTTAAGTTAGGGTTCTAGATTTTGATATGAGGGTAAGAATCGTAGATAAGATGTCCCGTACATAGAATGGGGGGTTTAGGGGTTAAACGTCAAGGTATGTGTTAAACCCCGTAGTTTAGAAGACCATTTAGGGTTAATTAAGGGTTACAAGGGCAAGTCCCAAGGCAAAGGGGTAAAGCCTATGCCAAAGGCCAAGGCTGCCCTAACCTTGGTAAGACACTGCCCCAAGTTCACCACCATCAGCACGACCAATGGTCTTGACCACAATTCGTGGGATGCCTCGTGAGGTCCCTCAGAATGGTCGGGGGCAAGGCCTTAGGCCAAGGCTATGGGACCATGGACCACGGGCAACTTCACGGTCAGTGGTGAAGACCACGACCCGTGGGAAGTCTCCTGGTCATGCCTTAGCTTTGTGGGGGCCAAGACACCTTAGCCATGTCACACCTCAAATACAATTAAGATGGATAGGCACCCGATGCCCTAAAGGTCCGAGAGAACCAATATGTAACTTGTGCTTACTATGCATATAACTATGAAAATCTTAAAGTTGTGACAAGTTCACATAGGTTGCAGCGATAAGAACCAACATAAGTAGACCCAAAATTTATATATACAAAACTTGGCCGTTGAGGCCACAACTTGTTAATACACACTTGAACCATATACATTAGTCTACAAAGCCTCTAAAAGATAGAGAACCTTAGAGTAGGTCGGGACAAACCCCGCCTTACCCTTAACTACGATACAATTCCAAAATGAATCAACCAAGGACTTAGTAAAGCTCTGAATCAACCTGGAGCTCACCAAAAGTAGCTGAGTGTCATGTGCTCCTACTGAGGAGGTCTACTAGTTGGAGTACATGTGCCTGCAGCAGGAAATGCAGCGTCCCCAGCGAGGAATGTCAGTACGAAAAAATGTACTGAATATTCAAGGCAATAACATATATAAAATAAGTGTTCGAATGAAACCGAGTGTCAATATATGTGTGCATAAATCATAACAAAAGACCACATTTGTTAGCTCTTGTAGGATGATATAGGTTACATTCTTGTCTTTAACTTTTTGTGTGTTATGATCTTTATAAGGCATGTCATATAAATGACCAGCTGATCAGTGGTAGAAGAGGATGAGCCATGCTAGGCATTTTAACCCCTGGGATGCGGTCCTCATAACTACACAAATTAGGATCGGCCCAAGCTAGGCTTTCGCCCCTGAGTTGCCACCCTTCTATACCAATTGGGATCGGCCCATGGTAGGCTTTTTCCACTGAGTGCCACCCTTATATACCAATTGGGATCACCCATTCTAGGCAATTTCCCGTGGGCTGTCACCCATAATTATATAGATTTCTACACTTAGATTCTTTAATCTTTGAGAATGTTGTTTTGGTGTTCATAATAATTTTTGAGATTTGGAAATACGCACCAGTAGTAGAAGACATGCAAATAATACTTCAAGGTAGTAACAATTACATAAGGGTCTATGTAACATCAATGCATTAATTGTGAGCTTAAATGACATAATTGTCTTCAACTGACTAAGAAGAGGATTCACTAAACTTGCTTTTGCAAATACCATTTCTATAGCAACACATAGGATGATAATTACACTAGTATCGAGTAGTAAACATATAATGAAGTAATTCTATACACTTAAGAGAGGGGGAAATATTGTTAGCTATTTGGAGATCGTACACTGCCACAATGCTTCCTTTACTAGCAATAGAGCTTAGGAAATTCACTTATTGATAATTACACTAGTACGTGCAGAAGAATATTGAATCAAATAGCCTTACATACCTTATCATCTGACCAATACAACTATCACGATTTAACCTCCCCTTTCAGGTTTGAATCTCAATTTCTGCAATTTCTCCTTACAACTTGAACTCTTTTATAACTTCAACTTCCATTCACACTTGGTTTGCAGATATGAGGGTTTCTTCAAGAACCCTAGAAGGAACTTTAAGGCTACTACTTTAATCCTTAATAGAAAAGAGAGAGAGAGAGTTGGAGTTAATTCTCAATATTGTGTGTTAAAAATGAGTGAGAATAGCAGCCAATTTATCTTTGGTTAAGCTTTCTTCACCTTTAAGAATATCCTCTAGAACCTCCCATTTTTGGTCCATTTTCAGCCACTAATTGGTCAAGTAGGTGATGCACCTGCTTATGTACATCAAGCAGTTCAAAAGGTCAAACTAGGTGATGAACCTACTTGTTTTCACTTGAGCTTAAATATACTGGGCCTTGTTAGATTTGGCTGATGGGCTTTAATTTCATTTTCCTTTTATTTAACTTAGATTGGGCCTCAAGTGAGTCCATTAGGATAGGCCCAAATCTGATCCATAAACCTTGGCCTTTTTAACTAGATCCATATAGATAAAGTAGGTGATGCACCTTCTTGGTCTTTTGAACTGGTCAATAAGTCAAAGTAGGTGATACACCTATTTGTCACCCTACTAGCTTAGTTAAGTCAAGCAAGCAACTCAGTTATTTTATTCCATTTTCTAAATATTAATCCTTTTTTCTTTAACTTAGTACTTAACTTTCAACTTTAAGCTCAATTACCACCTTATTGTCTCGAGTTTAAATACTTCTATTAGAGTTAACTTGCAGTACACATGTTGAAACATGCAAGGCATCACATCACCTTCCGATCTAGTTTAAGCCAACGCTAATCATATAAGAAGCATGGTCCCTCACCTATACTATAAGGCTATGTCAAGTATCACAAAAATAGAACAAGCATATATATAATGCGGGCTGTTAAATCCTTCCCCCCTTAAAACATTCTTCCTCGAATGTTAGCATGGCTATCCAGCCCAAACAAGTTCAAGCCTAAGTTAGTACTAATATTAATCACATTGAACATAGACTTATACTTACTTGCCAACGCCTCAACTACGCAATTTCATCTTTCTCTTCGATTTGAAAGTGACGAGGATACTTCAATTTCATTGATTCTTCTGCTTCCCATGTAACTTCTTTTATTTGTTGGTTCCTCCATAATACTTTTACAGAAGCTACTTCTTTATTTTTTAACTTCTTAACTTGTCGATCCAGAATAGCAATGGGTACTTCTTTATAAGTTAGATCTCTCGTAACCTGTACATCTTCAGTAGGAGTAATACGATATGGGTCACCTATGCATTTTTGAATCATTGAGACATGAAACACCAGATGAACGGTTGAAAGCTCTTGAGGTAGCTCTAACTCATGCACCACTTGGCCAATTTTTTGGATAATCTTATATAGCCCTATATAGCGTGGACTGAACTTTCTCTTTTTACCAAACCTCATTACATCTTTCATTGGTGACACCTTCAAGAACACCCAATCCCCTATAGAAAATTCTAGTCCTCTCCTTGTAACATCCACATATGATTATGTCAGCTTTGAGCTATTTCTAGCCGCTGATGTATTACTTTGACATTTTCCATAGTTTGATGAACAAGGCCTGGCCCAAATAAGGCAGTTTCACCTGTTTCGAACCAGCCAATCGGGGATCTACATTTTCTACCATATAAAGCTTCATAAGGTGCCATTTTAATACTTCGATGGTAGCGATTGTTATAAGCGAATTCAATAAGCGGTTGATAATCATCCCTACCCTTGAAGTCTAATACACAAGCTCGCGTCATATCCTCAAGTGTTTGAATTGTACGCTCTACCTGACCGTCTGTTTGGGGGTGAAAGGTTGTACTTAAATTCAATTGTGTTCACAAACTCTTCTGAAATGACTTTCAAAAACATGCAGTGACTTGAGCTCCTCTATCAAATATTATAGAGATTGGCACTCCATGTAGTCGAACTATATCTTTAATATACAACCTTGCATACTCTTCAGCTTTATCAGTAGTCTTCACTGGCAAGAAGTGTGTTGATTTGGTGAGTCTGTCAACTATTACCCATATGAAATCAAACTTCCAGAATGAGTGAGGCAAACCAGTAACAAAATCAATGTTGATCATGTCCCACTTCCAAATTGGAAGTTCTATACACTGCATATAACCTTCGGGATTTTGGTGCTCCACTTTTAACTGTTGACAATTAGGACATTGAGCCACGAATTCCGCAATTTTCTTCTTCATGTCCCCCCACCAATACATTTCTTTCAAGTCATGATACATTTTAGTTGACCCTGGATGGACATAATATCTTGAATGATCTGCTTCCATTATGATCCGCTTTCTTAATTCATCTACATTAGGTACACACAATATGTTTTGAAATAAAAGTACTCCCTATTGCATAAGCTCAATTGCCTTTGTCATACCCTGTTGTACATTCTCCATAAGCCGTAATAGAATAGGATCGGTGTACTACTTCTCTTTTACTTCCAGTACTAATGAGGATTCTACTGCATTTTCCACAATAACCCCTTCTTCTGGAGATTCAAGAAGGCGAACCCCCAAGCTAGCTAGTTGACGTAGATCCTTAGTTATTCCATGTCTTTCCACATACTATCCATAAGTGCTTGCCATTATTTTACGACTTAACGCATCAGATACTACATTTGCTTTCCTGGGATGATAAAAAATATCAATTTCATAATGTTTTAATAGTTCCAGCCATCTTCGCTGCCTCAGATTTATGTCCTTTTTCTTAAAGATATATTGTAAACTCTTGTGATCTATGTATATGTCAACATGAACTCCATACAAGTAGTGGCGCCATATCTTCAAAGCTAATACAATTTCTATTAGCTCTAGATCATGAGTTGGATAATTTTTCTCATGTTGCCATAGCTACCTTAGGCCATAAGCTATTACTTTACCATACTGCATCAATACACATCCTAGGCCCACTCCCAAAGCATCACAATACACTCCATACCCTTATGTTGCTTTTGGTAGTCCCAATACAGGTGTAGAAGTTAATTTATGCTTCAGCTCTTGGAAGCTTCTTTCACATGCATCACTCCATTGAAACTTGGTTTCTTTGTATGTTAGATTTGTTAAGGGTGCATCAATGGAAGAGAATCCTTCAACGAACCTTCTGTAATAACCTGCCAATCCAAGAAAACTACGGATCTTCGTAGGCATTGTAGTTTTTGGCCAGTTTTTCATGGGTTTTATCTTTTGAGTATCAACATGTATTCCTTTGTCAGATACAATATGACCTAAGAATGCCACATGTTTTACCTAGAACTCACATTTGTTAGCCCGAATGACATGACTAGAAGCTCAAAATGACCATATCGTGTCCGAAAAGCTGTCTTGGGAATATCTTTGTCTTTGACCTTACTTGGTGATAACCCGACCTCAAGTCGATCTTTGAAAAATAGTTAGCACCTTGTAACTGATCAAACTAATCATCAATTCTAGGGATGGGATATTTGTTCTTAATCATTACCTTATTCAACTGCCGGTAGTTAATACACATTCTTAACGAGCCATCAATCTTACGTACAAACAAAATTGGTGCTCCCCATGGGGACATACTAGGCCTTATGAATCCTTTTTCTAATAAGTCTTTTAATTTCTCCTTCAACTCCCATAATTCTACCGAGGCCATTCTAATTATGCAGACGAGCCCAGGCGCCACGTTATAAGAAGAAGGATGTGGAAGCTATTACCACCTCCTCTACTGAAATCCGACATACTAAGGTTGACTATTTGAAAGATGAAGTTGAGAAGAGGAGGGAAGCCTCGGTGGATGCATCCCTTACTGTTGATATTGAGACACTACCTGCAGAGGCAATTTTGCCTACACCGGCCTCTGGCCTTCATGTATTTTTAGCCCTGCTCCTTCTATTACTACAAGCTCTTCGACTGCTCCACTGCCTCCTGGGTATGTTGCAAGTTCTGTTGCATCTCAACCTCCACTAACCCAAGCCATGCTATTATGGATAGGGTATCTAGCCCATTCTGCCGATGTTTGTTCCTCCAAGCTAGAGCCTACAGTACCTAGGATGATTGAGAGAGCTCTCACTGCTGCGGTGACACCTCTTCGAAAGTCTATTGATTCCCTCACTACAAGGATAGAGATGTGTGAGAGAGGTCAGAGAGCCAGTCCTGAGTTGACGGCCTTAGAGGCCGTAATTGCTAAGTTGAGAATGGATGTGGACCTGCTGAAGTCCACTGATATGTCGATGATTTTAAGTACCGTGGAAATCCCTGAAGACCTGGGCGCAAATATTCCAGCATACTCTGATATACTTCCGGCTACCATCATAATGAGGTTAGAGCTGATGATATATCTGCAGAGTCCGAGGTTGAGACTGATGAAGAGCAACTCAGTGTTTAAAATGAGACCTCTTATTAGGGCTTGACTGGCTTGAGGAGGCTGTGGTGTATTCAACCATCCATACTTCGTTGAGAGAGACCTCCACGGAAAGCTCTCGTTGATCCACTGTTGATGTTACCCCGGACACGGATGCCCAAGACTAGAGTGTGACCCCAGACATTGATTCCCCGATAGACGGAGCGACTGTATAGACACGATCATTCTTTACCTCCCTCTCTGTTGTTTTTGTGATTACTTTGTTTTTAGTTGCATTTGAGGACAAGTTTTTTTCTTTTGTGGGTGTGGTGAGGTATTTCTATACCTACCTCTTCTGATTTGATTTTGTTTGTGAATATTGGGTTTGTGTTTTAATTGGCTTTGATCTTATCTTGTGGATATTTGAGTTTATGGCTTCTTGTTTTGAATGAAAATGGTTTTTTGACCTATTTCAAAAAATTTGTGCCACCTCTTTTGTGTATGAATGTGGTTCTTCTTGTGCGAATTTGAGTATTGATTATGATCAATGCTGATGACTTAAATAGTGCTCTTAATTGAACAAAATGAATGTGCGGCTACGACGAGGACAAATGAATTGCATAGACAATGTGTGGACTTTTAGTATCTCGTTGTGACTAGCCGGTTATCGAGTGAGTCTGTTGTGATGAACATTGCACACTAGCTAGAAAGTGTGGAGTCTCGTTTGATATTGGTGCCAATGCCTTGTGTGATGAGCTTACCTTGAATGTTCTGTGTGATGACACCTAGAATTTGTTCCATTGGTCCGGTTCACTAAGTGATGCAAGCACTTGAAATTTGACAATATACCTTTTTTGTTGCCAACCTTGTGAGATGTGTGATCCTTGTTTGAGCCCCCTTAAGCCTTATCCTTTTCTAGAAAGAAACTTGAACAACTATGACCCCTTTTTATCCATTCACCCATAACTCTCTTGAAGTGTAGTTTGTTTCAATAGCCAACTTAGGCCAAAAGCCAAAATTGGGGTTGTGGTAAAAATGGAAGGAAAATCAAGAAGTGTGAGAAATTCCCCTGTGAGAATGGTTTTAAAAAAGATGAAACCCCTCTATAAAAAAAGTGAAGAGAAGGAATGAAAAAGAAAAAGAATGAAAAAGTTGTGAAATAAGTGATGAAAATTTCAAAAGAAATGGGGTATCCGGTAATCTATTTGAAAGTGAATAATGGGGTGAATTTGAGTATGATCAAAATGTTGAAGAAAAGGATGAAAGAGATGTTCAGACCGTATTTCTTGAGGGTAGCAGCCACTGAGCCTAAATTACCATACCTTTATACTCAGCCCTATTACAAGCCTTGTAAAGAATTTTGTGATCTTGAGTGAGCTGAAACGAGTGTTGATTGGAAAATAATGTCAAGCCTATGGGTGAAGTAATGCATGTGTTCATCTTTCTGAGTGTGAGAGTCGTATGTGATTCCAGAACATTAAATTGTTGAGAAATTGAGTGTGAATATGGAATCATCTTTGTTGTGAGGGCATTTGAGTACCTTTATTGAACTTGAACTTCCATTTGAAGCAAGTGTTGTGAACTTGAGCATCTTTGATAATGGTGAGTAACAATTTGAATATTTGAGTGCACATTTGTTCCTTGCATGAGTAAGTTGAATCTCGTTGTGTGCATTCATGTTGAGTCTTATGCAACAATGTTTGAGACATCCTTTTTGAACTATTGAACTTGAGATTTACTTGAGGACAAGCAAAATTTTAAGTTGGGGATGTTGATGAGTCCTGAATTTGGACACATATAGGGCTTTGTTTATATAGATTTAGTGTCCTCAAATGCTTAAGTTGTGCCATAAACTGATGTTAAATCCTTGATTTTCAGGTATATGGATTAAGGAACAAAGCAATGACACTAACAAGGATAAAGGAACAAAACAAGCTGAAGAAATAAAGAAGGGCGAGCCTAAGGATCGCCAATAGCTCTTGGCGAACCGCCGATTGGCTATCTGACAACCTAAAGTTCCAATGTGCCAAGCCCTGGAGGAAAGAAATCAAGTTGGCAATGAAAATGAGCAGTCGGCGAATCGCAGATCACTTCCGCGAAGCAAAGATCAATCACTCAAAGTTACAGACCTTGAGGATGCTGAATGCTAAGGCGAAAAGGCAATGAAAGAGGTCTAAGGGCAGCTCACTGAGTAGTTCGGCGAGCCTGACTTACTTCACCGAGTGTCACGACCCAAGGCTACCCACTAGACATCACATGGTGTTCTTGACCCCAAAAGGGCCTCATAGCATTCTTGAACATAAGAGCATAGGAAAATAAGGCGGAATTTAAAACTTTCCTTACAATTGAAATCATTTTTCATTAAAAAGCAAGCGGAAGACTTTCTAGACTTTGTCTCAAACCATCTAATACTTTGAATACAACATTAGGACTTAGCCCATACAAAAGCTTTAACATAACCTAAAGGACATAAAGAGCACATAATGGGTTTTGTCCTCGAAACTATGAGGACTCTCCAAGTTGTCATCTCTAAGCTCCTTAGAAACCTATTCTTCAAGTAAAGAACACCAAATCTCCACAATCCTACACATTGGTAAAAAGGAGAAATATGGGTTAGCACAATTAAGTATTAAGTATGGAAGCCATGCAAACACCATGATTAAAATGGACATTTTATTTGAAATGCATGCTTTTATACCATTTTGATAAAACTTCAGGAACATAAACATAAGAGGAATAATATTCAAACACAACCAACATACAAGTCATTTCTGACATTCAAGACATAATAATCAAATATACCATTACCTCCACATTTAGCCTTCACTTCAAGTAACCGTCATGCTATACCTTGTGCAAAGTATGGATAGCGTCCCATACCACCATCCACACAAAGGTACCACATTAAACACACCAAAAGTGAACTTACCATTCAAACTTTCCATATTTATATAATACTCATACATTAGAGACATAAACATTACATAAGTCATATCATCACAAAAGGACCGTCATCTAAGGCAACCCTAAGTCATACTTGTGCAATGTATGAGTAGCATCCCATACTACCACTCTCACTAATTACTCCTTTCAAGCAATCATAGACAAGGCACATTCATACTCAATGCAACATGACAAGGAAGTAACTCATAATACAATCCAAGTATAGCATGCAGCATTACATTTAAGCATATAAGTAGACATTCTTCATTAGCTTCATTTAGAGCACCTTCATTAATTAGTTATTAGATCATCATTCTCATTAGCTTTATCATAAGAGGACATTCATAAATTAGCCATTAAGACTTAGAGAACTCCCTATGACCCTATAAAAGGCTACTCTTGCAATGCAGGAATAGCATCCCATACTACCACCCCCACTTCATAGAACTCATCAAGAAACCAAAATGCACATCTCACATGATGGGAATAGGCATTAACCGACATAGACCATGAGAGCTAAATCATGGAATCCGGTATCATATGACCCCACACCGTAAAAAGGTGTTCTACTTGCCTAAGGTACAACTAGTAACATTTTAGCTTGTGCAGAATCCACTTGCTCATATCATATGTGGGCACATAGTTATGGGATATGAAAGATGTTCATTGAAATTAGGCCTATTGTAGGGAGAACCTCCATCTAACCATATCCTCTCGGTGCTTAGCCTCCATTCCCATAGAGTATTTCATTTTCATCAACATTATTGTACTTCAGAGGGCCACCAACATTAGCCCTACCGACCCAAGGTACATTACACAAGAAAGGGCCACTACCGTTAGGTCTACCAATTCAAGGTATATTAAGGATAGCTCATTGACTTTCCAAGAAGGGCCAACAACAATAGGTCTACCGATACAAGGTTCATCATTTCACACATAAATAGGCCACCAACATTAGGTCTACCGCTTCAAGGTTTTAACATTTCATTAGTTCCTAGACTCCTCATGAAGGGCCACCACCATTAGGTCTACCGATCCAAGGTTTTGCATAGAATAGTTTATCATTCATTCATTCATGAAAGGATGCCAACATTAGGTCTACCAATTCAACACATTAAGACGTTAAGTAAAAATACATTCATTAGGCAAGAAGAGGATGCCTAAGCCTACCAATTCAAGACAGGATATTACCTTCAAGGTCACATTCATGAATACAAGAAAAGGGTGCCTTAAGCCTACCAATTCAAGATACATCAATCCCCATTGCTTTCATTCATACAAGAATAGGATGCATAAGCCTAGCAATTCAAGATGTACAATTCATAGACGTAAAATCGTCACCTTCCATCATCATCTTTCATTAGTGTTAATTGAGAATATGCTTTCAATCACAACACTATAACATTCCAATCATGATCATTAGACATTCACTGAAATCACACACATATACTTTACATCATGATCATACATAGATCTTTCATATATAGAGGTACAAGGAAGATATCGATCAGCTCAATACCACAATATACATAGTAAGTAAACACCTCTACCATTCAAATGGATCAATAAATCAAGCACAATTCTACTTTAATATGTAATTTGATCATAACTTTCCCTTTAATGGTCATGGATCACATTCACCCACACACCTTAGATTAATACAATTTGGCAAGAGCAATAACATAATTTCAACATTCTATAACCATATACAAATAAACAACCCACATACTTCATAATCAATCAAATCCCAATCACAAATCATAACTTAGGAATTTTGGGGGAAAACATGGGTTCTAGGGAGAAATCATCTTCATTCATCTTTAAAATCCACAATTCATTCATAATTTAATGCAACAATGCCTTTGAAAATCGTTTAGAATCGAACCAATGCCAAGATTGTAAACTACGGTTTTAGAGAAAACATTGGAGACTTGAAATAACTTTTGAGATTGGCTCCTTGAAAGAAACTAAGTCAAGAATGAAGACCATGATACCCTTTTAATAAGAACTCCATGAAAATTCCTTGAAAAACTTGAAGTCTTGACCTTGGAAGCTTGGATCCTTCACCTCCAATAGAGGTTTCTAGAGAGAGAACTTTTGGAGAGGTGGGTTTCTAATTTGAGTGATTTGGAAGAATGACTTTGAAAATGTGTTTTAATACTTCTAAAACCCTTAAAATAACTTAATTAACCAATAAAAACCGTCCAATAACTCAACTAACCAAAGGCGGAATTTACCAAACTACCCTTCACTTGGCCGAGTTTTGGACAGCACACAGGTGCAAACCACGAAACCCTCATCCACAGACCTTGGATGCGGTCCCGGGCCATGCTTTTGATGCATGGTTCGTGGCTGCAACTCACAAAATGGGACCTTGACCCATGGAGGCCATCCACAGGGCATGGATGGACCTACGGGGCGTAGGTCCCATCCGTGGTTCACTACATTTTGGGCAGCTTTGGTTTTCCTTATTATCTTGGGGGTTAGGCTTTAGGGTCCTCGTCAAGGACCCCTAGGGTGGTCCTTGGGGAATCGTACCTTTACGTTTTACCCCTAAAACCATCAACCTAAGATCGGGACAACACTTTACACTTTCAAACCTCACATCAAACTCAAACACACACACGTTAGGCTCTAGTTTTAGTTATTCGTTTTATGGCTCGTTACATTATCCCCCACTTAGGAACATTAGTCCTCGAATGACACTTAAAACACATTAAGGGGTTAACGACACAAGACTAGTTGTCCATCATGCATGCAACACATTACAAACAATGCACAAAACTAGGAGGAAATATCAACTCCACATCAATAAGCTCATGCAACACAATAAAGTAGGAACTACATCTACAAACTCATTATGCATGAGAACTTCATATTTCTCATTACATTGGAGGAGTTACCTTTTCCAACACATATCATGCTCATCAACATCATTAAGCACATTATGCAATTTCTTTATAAAAGCACATTTAGGCATGTTCAACATTTATCTTCATGGAGCATATAGACAACTCATACTAAATGCACATTAACATGAGGAACATAATTCATGAAAACTCATTTTCTAATATAAATAAGGATTCAACTAGAACATGCATATCATAATGAGACCATGGAAACACATTCACATATGACACCAAAACATGAAACAACCCAAAAAGGAACTCTTGGTCTCAAGCTTGAATAGGCATATAAACAAAGAGGTAAGGATATTGTAACTCTCAACAACCTTACTATTCAACATACTATCCCCTACTTAGGAGTAAGCCCAACTAAGGCTTATCATGAGTCCAACATAGGAACCTTAACAAGAAATCCACAACCATAAGGAACTATCAACATACCGATGCTCTTAAAATAGGAAGGTCCTCATTAAGCAACTCTTACTCACAAACAACCTTACCAACACCACTTAAGGTCTCATATGAGCCCACCACACCGGGTATAAACTCCACAAACTAACTACACCTCTTAAGGCATCACTCAAACACATATTTCATCAACTCTTTCAACATACCTCAAAACTCATCTTGACTAAGTCAGATTCTACCAACAACACACATAACCGTAAAGCAACTCATTCATAGTATAGTCACACCACTATCTATCATCCTAATCTTTCAAGTCACATAGCCATAATTGGCATCACAACCAACCTTCCTCCCTCACACCTTTTAGCATACTCCTTTCAAGTGGCCATACCCTAAAGACCATCGGATAAGGAATAAGAGAGAAACATTATAGAGTTAAATTCTATGACACGAGTTGAAGAATAAAGAAGTGAGACTTTCTTAACACCCAATAGCCTCCTATTCATAATGTGACACACTTCACATTATGAACAAGTCTCAACTAGATGTTGTTTGAGACATCTGATGACCATTCCATAATCTTGTGCTTTGATACCATGTTTGTCACGACCCAAGACTACCCCCTAGACGTGATACGACGTACTTGACCCCGAAGGGGTCTCATACAAGCCTCATACCATTCTTGAACGTAAGAGCATAGGAAAATAAGGCGGAATTTAAAACTTTTTTTACAATTGAAATCATTTTTCATTAAAAAGCAAGCGGAAGACTTTCTAGACTTTGTCTCAAACCATCTAATACTTTGAATACAACATTGGGAGTTAGCCCATACAAAAGCTTTAACATAAACTAAAAGACATAAAGGGAACATAGTGGGTTTTGTCCTCGAAACTATGATGACTCACCAAGTCTTCATCTCCAAGCTCCTTCGAAACATATTCTTCAAGTAAAGAACACCAAATCTCCACAATCCTACACTTTGGTAAAAAGGAGGAATATGGGTTAACACAATTAAGTACTAAGTATGGAAACTATGCTTAAAAGAAACATTTTATTCGAAAGTCATGCTTTTATGCCATTTTGATAAAACTTCATGAACATAAACATAAGAGGCATAATATTCAAACACAACCAAGATACAAGCCATTTCTCACATTCAAGACATAATCATCATATAAACTATTACCTTCACATTAAGCCTTCACTTCAAGTAACCCTCATGCTATACCTTGTGCACTGTATGGATAGCGTCTTGTACCACCATCCACACCAAGGTACCACATTAAAGTCACCAAAAGTGAACTTACCACTCAACCTTTCCATCCTCAAACAATACTCATACATAAGATACATAAACATTACCTAAGTCATATCATCACATAAGGACCGTCATCTAAGGCAACCCTAAGTCACAATTATGCAACGTATGAGTAGCATCCCATACTACTACTCACACTAAGTATTCCTTTGAATCCACCATAGACAAGGCAAATTCATACTTAATACATCATGACAAGGAGGTAACTCGTTATATTATCCAAGTATAGCATGCATCATTACATTTAAGTATATAAGTAGACATTCTTCATTAGCTTCATTTAGAGCACCTTCATTCATTAGATATTAGATCATCATTCTCATTAACTTTATCATAAGAGGACATTCATACATTATCCATTAAGACTTAGAGAACTCAATATGACCCTCTCAAAGCCTACTCGTGCAATGCATGGATAATATCCCATACTACCACCCACACTTCATAGAACTCATCAAGAAACCACAATGCACATCTCACATGATAGAAATAGGCATTAATCTACAAATACCATGAGAGCTAAATCATGGAATCCTGTGTCATATAACCCCACACCGTAAAAAGGTGTTCTACTTGACTAAGGCAGAACTAGTAACATTTTAGCTTGGATGGAATCCACTAGCAAATATCCTATGTGAGCACATAGTTATGGGATATGAAAGATGTTCATTGTAATCCGGCCTAACGTAGGGAGAACCTCCATCTAACCATATCCTCTCGGTGCTTAGCCTCCATTCCCATAAAGTATTTAATTTTTATAAACATTATTGTACTTGAGAGGGACACCAACATTAGCCCTACCGACCCAAGGTACGTTACCCAAGAAAAGGCCACCACCATTAGGTCTACCGATTCAAGGTACCTTAAGGATAGCTCATTGATTTTCGAAGAAGGGCCACCAACATTAGATCTACCGATACAAGGTTTATCATTTCATACATGAAAGGGCCAACAACATTAAGTCAACCGCGTCAAGGTTTTAACATTTCATTAGTTTATAGAATCCTCATGAAGGGCCACCACCATTAGGTCGACCGATCCAAGGTTTAGCCTAGAATACTTTATCATTCATTCATTCATGAAAGGCAACCAACATTAGGTCTACCAATTCAAGATATTAAGACATTAAGTCAAAGTGCATTCATTAGGTAAGAATAGGATGCCTAAGCCTCCCAATTCAATATATGATATTACCTATAAGTTCACATTCACCAATACAAGAAAATGGTACCTGAAGCCTACCAATTCAAGATACATCAATCCCCATTACTTTCATTCATACAAGAATAGGATGCATAAGCCTACCACTTCAAGATGTACAATTCATAGAAGAAAACCCTTCACATTCCATCATCATCATTCATGAGGGTTAATTGAGAATATGCTTTCCATCACACCACTATTACATTCTAATCATGAACATTATACATTCATTGAAATCACACAAATATACTTTACATCATGGTCATACATAGATCCTTCATATGTAGAGGTACAAGGAAGATATCCATCAATTCAATAACAAAAGATACATAGTAAATAACACCTCCACCTTTCAAGTGGATCAACAGATCAAGCACAATTCTACTTCAATATGTAATTTGATCATAATTTGCCCTTCAAGGGTCGTGGATCACATTCATCCACACAACTTAAATTAATACAATTTGGCAATATCAATGACATAATTTGAACATTCTATATCCATATTCACTTAAGTAACCCACATACTTCATAATCAATCAAATAACAATCAGAAAACACAACTTAGGAATTTTGGGAGAAAACATGGGTTCTAGGAATAAATCATTTTAATTCATCTTTAAATCGGCAATTCATTCATCATTCAATGCAATAATGCCTTTGAAATCATTTAGAATCGAGTCCATGCCAATATTGAAAACTAGGGTTTTAGAAATAACATTGGAGACTTGAATTCACATTTGAGATTGGCTCCTTGAAAGAAACTAAGTCAAAGATGAAAACCACCATACCTTTTTAAGAATAACTCTTTTAAAAACTTGAAGTTTTGACCATGGAAGCTTGGATCGTTCACATCCAATGGAGGTTTTTAGAGAGAGAACTTTTGGAGAGGTGGGTTTCTAATTTGAGCGATTTGGAGGAATGACTTTGAAAAGGTGTTTTAATAATTTTAAAACCCTTAAAATAACTTAATTAACCAATAAAAACCGCCCAATAACTCAACTAACCAAAGGGGTAATTTACCAAACTACCCCTCACTTGGTCGAGTTTTGGACAGCACACAGGTGCAAACCACGAAACCCCCATCCACGGACCGTGGATGGGGTCATGGACCGTGCTATTGAGATGTGGTTCGTGGCTGCAACTCACCAAATGGGCCTTGACCCATAGAGGCCATCCACGAGGCGTGGACGGACCTACGGGGAGTACGTCCTATCCATGGTTCACCACATTTTGGGCAGCTTTGGTTTTCCTTGGGGTTTTGGGGGTTACGCTTTAGTATCCTCCTTAAGGACCCCTAGGGTGATCCTTGGGGAGTCGTACCTTAGCGTTTCACCCCTAAACCCCTTAACCTAATCTCGGGACAACACTTTACACACTCAAACCTCACATCAAACTCAAACACACACACGTTAGGCTCTAGTTTCACTTATTTGTTTTACGGGTTGTTACATCGAGTAGATGTTCGTAGCTTATTTTTTGCGACTATAAATTAGATTTTAAACATTTTTAATGACGGAGGAATTTTTCTTTTGTCTATCTTGAAAATATTTTGAATATTGGGACACGGTTTAGAACAGTTTTCTGTGAAGTTTTACTTAGTTTTTGAAGAACCTTAGAGATTCAATTTGGAGATTTTGGAAGTGGGTTTAATATTTTCTTCCAATTGAGCATTGTAAGACTAAATCTCTCTTACCCAGTTGATGAGTCACGACCCATGGGTACACCCTAGATGTAAGATGGCGTACTTGACCTTGAAGGCATCTCATACAAGCCCTTATCATATCATAACATAAGCTAATAAAAATGTACGCAAATTTTAAAAACTTTGTCCATACAATCGAAGTCTTTTATAAAATAAATCGGAATTCTTTACTACACTTTTTTGTTAAACCATCTGCTACAAAACTTTGAATATACAATTAAGTAAAAGACTCGTAACGTACCATTTACCTCATCAAGAGAATCTTCCTTGTCATGGCGAGCCTGAAGAGCATACAACCTGTTATGGCCCTAACCGCCACCTGTACTAGATGAAGCACCCTACTGAGTTGGGCGACCTACTGGTGCCGCTTGAGTTGTCGACTAAGCTCTACTATTATTACCTCTGTGACTCTGTTTAGAAGAAGAACAATCTCTCAACATGTGACCAGTCTGACCACACCCAAAACATCCTTCCTTCTTGCATGAGACTCACCCGAATAGTTCTTACCATACTTAGGACAAGTTGGGTAGGTCCTATTACCTAAAACACTCCCCTGAGACTTAGAGTCTGATGCCCTAACTTTTTGATCCTGTCAAAACCTGGAGGATGGAACATTAGATGATGAAGGTGCTGGAGCTGAAGATTTCTGTTGGAACTGAGTGGGGTTTCCACCTCCCAATTTCTGCTAAGAGTTATCATAGTTTCCTATCCTAGCCTTCTTATTTTTCTTAGTCTGTTCCCTAATCCTGTCTCCCTTAACCTGTTGAGCATGAGTTATAAGCCTAGAGATGTTCATATCTTCTAGCAACATAGCGTTTCGACTCTCCGTTTTCACTAAGTCAAATACCCAATACAAAAACTTATACATTTGTGCCCTTGGATCAACAACCATATGAGGAGCATACATGGAGAGTTGGGTAAACTTGTGCCCGTACTCTTGGACTGGCATGCTACCTTTACTCAAATTCATGTACTCCTAAGCTTTTGCCTCCCTCAACTCTCTTCGGAAGAACCTGTCAAGAAAAGTCTCACTAAAACACTCCCAAGTGATAGGAACTGCATTCGTACCCCTGTTTTTCTTTCCATTGAGTAAACTAGATATGAGCTACATCCTTAAGTTGGTAGGATGCCAACTCTACCCAATCATTTCCAGTCACTTGTATCAATCCAAAGATCTTCTTGACCGCATCAATGAAGTTTCGGGGATCCTCACCAACCTGCAACCCTAGAAACTAAGGTGGATTCATCCTTAAAAAATCACAAACTCTAGCTACAGGTGACCAAACATTAGTGTTAGCAGGAACGGGGGCTTGCTGATTGTTCTTGTTGGTCAAACTCTGAGTTAAAAGTTGAATAGCATTCCAAAATTCTACATTCGAAACCTCTTGGTGTCGTACTAAAGGAACTGCGTTATCATTGCGGGCATTTTCATTCCTTCCTTAAGCTCTACAAAGAGGCATGATCTAGAAATGCATAATCATGGATTAGAAAGAGAGATCATACCAACGCACGATAAGAATATCAAGAAAGTGAAGTTTTCCTAAAATACCTCCTAACCTCCCTCTCATTAGATCTAGTGCACTTAATATTCATGAAAAGGACTCTACATAGTGCCATTTCTCAGACATCCTAAGACTCTTGAACCTAATGCTCTAATACCAAGTTCGTCAAGCCTTGAGACCACCCCAGGATGCGGAAACGAGACTTAAAATCACGAGTGAACCCAAGCTAACCCTACTAGCATATCATAAGCATACTAAGATAACCATGAGGCTTCAGAAAATACGCAGAAGATGTTCTTTCTTCGATCAAGAAGCCAATAATGGTCCCGAAGACACTCACCTTAGAGCTACTGAAGAAGATACTAGGAGGAAATTGTCAATAGGCCTCCTCTCCAGGGACAGTGGAAAGAAAGGAATGAGAAAATCACCCCCCAAAGCATATGAGTTTACTCCCCGTGATTAATGCAGGAGACAGAAGAAGAAGCTTTGATGAAGAGCACCATCAGTCTTTTAGGAGCTTTATTGTAAGATGTATGTCAACCGTCCCAGATAACTTCTTGCAAAACTGAATCTGAAAGATTGAAAATAGAAAGATATATGTCAATCATCCTCGAAGAATCATGACTTACCACTGATACTGCTGAACTAGAGATCGGGAACCGATCTAAGCGTGATCTGAATGTTGAGGACCTGAACCTACATCACGAGAAGATGTAGTGCAAAGTATGCATCAGTACTTGAAAGGTACTAAGCATTCATAATACAATAAAGCTAAATAAAACATATAACTGAAAAAAGTGATAAAGCAATGATATAATCTTGACATGATAAATATGCTAAACATGTAGAATATGAACTAACTGAATGTAGTGACCAAGATTATAGCATGCTGAAACTGAATAATGAACTATAACGGATGACCTGGTCAATACACTAGAATTTGTCTGTGGGAGCCACTTATAACCGACATAAAATCACATGAGTTAAATGTGGAGTCCAATGTATATGCCCCATCGAGAGGACCCACTATACCATGCCAAAGGTATAGAGGCATAAGTGGCGTGATAAGTAAGTATAAAGCCCACAGAGGGGACTTACATTTGGGGGCACATAGTTCTGGGACTATGAGGTTGACTGACCATAGTCCAACTTGATATAAAGCCTACCCCCAACAAAATGTATAAGATACAAAATAACTGAAATAAACTGGATAGATCGATATTCTGAAATGCTAACTGAAATTGAAACTTTAATGTACTGATAATGAAACATTCTTTATTGGAGCATGTATATCTGAATAAACTGACCTATTAAGTGTAATTTATGAACTAAACGAATCTACACAACTAGGTTCTGAGTTTCATGTAAGAACTAAGCAACAATTCTACAAAAACATGATAATCTGATTTGGATTAGTCTAACAACTGAATCACACCAATAATATGAAGTTCTAGAAACCCTTGGTCAAAATATGATATAGAGAATCAGTGAATTATAGGGACCTAATGGGTGAAGGGAACCCACTAGTGAAATCCCACATACCTGGTAACAAATTTCATGGAGATATTTTTGATTTTGGTGATGGAACTAGAGGAAACTTTGTTGCGTTCTTAGAGAGGGTTGGACGACTCTATTTCCTTCTTTTCGTTCAACTTGGATGAATTTTGGAGAATGAGGTGACTAGGGTAAGTTCTAATTAAGTTACTAGGCTAAAACTAACTAAAACGACCTAGTTTAGGGGTTAAACGACGTAGTTTAGGTGACCAACACATAGGGAAAAGACTAAAGAACCCCTAACATAAATGTTGTTCAGGCCAACCGACGGACCTTGTCCACGGATCGTGGTCCCACCTACTGTCCATCATGGTCAGTCATCCACTGGCTTCAGAGGCTAGGATCTGGGGGTCTGAACCACAGACCTGGTCCACGGACGTGGTCCTACCTATGGTCCGAAGGTCCTAATGTTGCTTTGAACATAACTGAATTTTCATGGGGTTCTGGGGACTCTGAGCCATGGACCTTGTCCACGAACCGTGGTCCCACCTACGATCCGTAGATCGTGGCGTCTGTCAAGACTTGGCTAAAAAAATTATGGGGTTCTGGTAAGGGAGCTGCAGGTGGCCAACCACGGACCCAAGCTACCGTTCGTTGGTGGCACCTGCAACTTCTTGAATCTGCATTTCTGGTCTGTCTAGAATACAGGGTTTTACATAAAGGATCCGTGATGCCTTCCTTTTAATTTTTCCCCTAAGTATTTGTATATAAACTACATCGTTTTAATCACTATTCCAACCTAAACCATGATATTTCACACATAATTAAGGGCTTAGAAAGTGTTAATTCGTTCTTTTACGTTTATTAACACTTTAAGACATTAGAGCAAGTTTCCAAGAGGAGAAAATCTAGGTTTCAACCATTTTTTGAGTTACGTCAATTTCGCCATGAACTTCATTCTTCCAGGTATGTAAGACTATGACAGTGTTGGACTAGTTCATCCTAACACCATACCTCTACTTTGAAGTTTGTAAAAGAGCAATCTACAGTTCTATCCTTAGATTTCAATATTCTTGAGATAAGTTGATATTGAGTTTTGAGTTCTTGAGTTGTTGATTATTGATTTTCTATTTATAATTATTGAATTGTCATATATTGTTTATTGCATTTATTGAGCTGATTGTTAATGTCTATTTTTCAGCTTGAACTTTACTCGTGAGTATTTATTGAATTCTTATTGAGAATCCTTTAAACAAAACATAAATGTTTAAACTATGTTTTTGAGGAAGTAAAGAGAAGTCTCAGAAAAAGTATTAGGGAACTAGGTATTTCCCAAATGTTTCATTTTTACATGAACAAAGAGAGTATAATTTGAGAAAATTAAAAGAGTTTTCATAAAGATTGAGTACATAGAAGTTGCCATTTAAAGAGGACATTTTTAGTAATTATCTCAACCCAGCAAAAGTATTTTTAAGAAAAGCAAAAAGAAGCCTTGTATCATGCCCCGAGGCTACCCCCTTGACGTAAACACGGGACATAGGATCAGGAGTGACCCCAAGCTAACCCTAAAGCTGGCATATCATAAGCATACTAAAACATACTAAATAAAGAGATACAATGCGGAAGCTAAAACAGTGGTAACTGAAAGATGGTGAATACCCAATACTGATCTGAATATATGAAATGTACTAAGAGTTCAATAACAATTGAAAGATCAAACTCAAATCTAAGGCTGAATCTAATATTATGTCTGAAAAGCCTCTACTTAATAAAGTTGTTGGGACATGCTCCCAACTAACTCTAGCACAATCAAAACTAAAATGAAAAGACTAAATCTGGAGAAAACATGTCTATTGTACTCCAAGTAAGAGGACTCACCACTAAAGTTGTTGAAGTTATGAGCGGGAACCGATCTATGCGTGATTTGGATGCTGAGTACCTGAACCTACATCATTTCATGATGTAGCGCAGAATATGCGTCAATACTTGGAATGAACTGAGCATGCATTATATAGAGTATTGCTGAATAAAATACATAACTGAACAAAGCATACTGAGCAATAACATAATCTGAATTGAATGTAAATGTTGGAATATACTGAATGCTGAACTAAATGCAATGACTAAGTACTAATTCAGAACATGACATACTGAGATTGAATGTTGAAATATAACTGAAAACCTAGTTGAATGTGCTAGAGTCTGACTATGGGAGCTACTATTGACCGACATAAAAGCACATGAGCTAAACATAGAGTTTGATGTATATGCCCTATCGAGAGGACCCAATATACCTTTCTATGGTATAAAGGAATGACTATTTGATGTATACACCCCATCGATAAGACCCAACATACCTTGCCAGGGGTATAAAGGCATGAATAGCGTGATCACTAAAGTTGATGCCGTACATAGGGGATTGAAAAACTGATGGGGTAAGTAGTTCTAGGACTATGAGGGTACCCTGAACCCTAGTCCAACTCAGTCTAAGCCTACTCCAACCTAGAATGTGTATAGCACAACAAAAACTAAAATACTAGATAGCTCAATGTTCTAACATGCAAAATATGAGAATGCAATATTTAAGTACAGACAATGAAACATTCTTAACTGGAGCATGTATATCTTTTTAAACAGACCTAGCAAGTCTAATTCATGAACTAAAAGAATCTACACAACTAGGGTTCTGATAGTCTTGCAAAGAACTAAGCAACGATCTCACAAAAACATGATAATCTTATTAAGAATAAAATAAATGCTAATTAACAAAAATTCTGCAAGGTTTAAGAAAGCCTAGGTCTAAACATGATATAGAGAATCAAGAATTTTACTGAATTTGTAGGGACCTAGTGGATGAAAAGAATCCACTAGTGAAATCCCACATACTTGGTGATGAAATCTCTAGAGAAATCCTTTGATTTCGGGGCTGAAATTTGAAGAACATTGTTGCTTGTTCTTGGGGGGTTTGGTCGACTTTTTCCCCTTCTTTTTGCTTGAAGTTTGGATGATTTTTTGTGAAAAAGGGTTCTGGGTATGTGTGACTATGCTATTAGGCTTAAATAAGTAAACCTGTATTTTAGGAATAAAACAATGAAGTTTAAGTTCCCAACGCATAAGAAAAAACCTAAATGACCGTAACATAAAAGCAGACGAAGGCAACCCACAGAGGGACGTACTAGACGTAGGTTGACCTACTAACCGTGGGTGGGGTCGTCGATCAAGTCTACCCGACAGGGCTTTACTATAACAAGCATAACATTTTACTCAGAGATGGGATTTTAGCAAACTCGGTGGCGTTGGAAAGAGGATTCAATTATCTTTTATTTTGTAGGTCATGGGCCACCTGATTCCTTTTGTTCTAAGAGTGATGAACACTTGAAGTTGACCCAACAACAATTTCCCTCTATCTTGTTGCTGATCCTCACCTACGGTTAGAACTACGGTCCATAAGTCCAACCACGGACCATACTGGTCAATCATGGGTGGGATCAAAGACTATAAACACTTGGGCCTTGAAGACGAAATCCCACCTATGATTCATGGTCTCACCTACGATCCGTGGGTTGTTCCATCAGTACTAGCACTAGTTTTCTGAAAACTAGGATTTTCTTTATTTTGAGATCTGAGGTGTTACATTATCTCCCCCTTGGGAACATTCGTCCTCGAATGAAGTCTAAACTAGTTGAGTATGGAGGGAAGAAGCTGTAATCCCTACCACTAAGTACTATAAACTAATATCTAACTGACCTGAGTTCTAAAGACACACAAATACACTGAAAATGCAAGTATAAATTAGGGAACAAGGTACTAAGACTAAAGTTAAGCACGAGTAAACTGAGAGAATGGAGAGGGAACTATCATCTCAAGCTGAAATGAAATCGAAAGGAAAGAGATGAGGAAATTTGGCCTTCATGGCTGCTTCAACTACTCATCCACCTTAGGAACACATAAGCAACCATCTCGCCTTTGGGAGAAAACCTCTACTTTCTACTGTTGAGATGCACCTTCCGAATGAAATAATATAGGAACATTATCCTCTTTTCCCATAACTTTCGCTACCAATGAAGGTTCTGATCTATTTTGGACTATCACACTACTATCTGATGTGTCCATAATACTAACTCCTAAGAAAGTAACTCAATGAACATCTTTAGCTAATTCCTTCCCCTTTTCCTCAACATGTGCTACACCACCCTCTAGAGATGATCTTTCTGGCCTTGAGGCAAGAGATAATTCAACCTATAGGTACTGAGGTACTACCTTTCCATCCTAATGCGTGCTTGTTAGAAACTGAAACTGAACGATCCTAGTTCTACAATCGACTAAGCCATAACAGGTATGTAACTAATCCATGCCTAGAATGATATCCAAATCTATAATTTCTAAATCTACAAGATCTACTGAGTTGACTTTCTAAGAAACTACGACATGGCAATTTATGTATACCCGTCTAGCTATAATTGGGTCATCAACTAGAGTAGAGACTGAGAAGGGTTCTAAAAGAGTTTCTGGACTAACAGCTAAGATTACAGTTATAAAGAGAATTACAAAGGAAAGAGTGCCCCTGGATCTAATAATGAATAAACATGTAAATGAAAGACTTGTAATATACCAGTGACCACATCAGGAGAGTCTTCTTAATACTGGCGAGCATTCAGAGCATAGAACCTGCCTTGACGCTAACCGCCAACTTTACCAGATGACACACACTGCTGAGTTGGGTGATCTGCGGGTGCTGTTGGGACTGTAGACTAAGCCCTACTATTGTTACCTCCTTGCCCTACCTAGCAAAAGGGCAATCATTCACCCTATGACCAGACTGACCACATCCAGATCATCCTTCCATGTTTGTAAGACACTCGCCTAGATGGTTCTTACCAAACTTTGGACAAGTTGGGTAGGTACTATTTCTTTAAATATTTTCCTGAGACATAGTGCCTGGTGGCCCACTATTTTGATCCTGTCAAAACTGTGAATGATTTCCACCACAAAATTTCTACTAAGAGTACACATAGTTCCTTATTATAGATTTCTTGTTGACCTTAGCTATTTCCCTAAGATTATCTCCCTCAACCTGCTTATAATGGATCATGAGCCTATAGATATTCATGTCCCCTAACAACATAGCATTCATGCACTCTGTCATCACTAAGTCGGATACCCCAAATAGAAACTTACTTATCTGTGCCCTTGGATCGACAACCATATGTGGAGCATACCTAGAGAATTGGGTGAACTTAAGTCCGTACTCTTGGACTGACATAGTACCTTGCCTCAAATTCATGAACTCCTGAGCCTTAGACTCTCTTAACTCCCTAAGAAAGAACCTGTCTAGAAAAGCTCCAGTCTAACACTCCCAAGTCATAGGATCTGCATCCGTATCACTATTTTCTTTCCACTTAGTGAACCAAATGTAAGCTACGTTCTTAAGCTGGTAGGATGCCAACTCTACCCTATCATTTTCAGTCACTTGCATCACTCTAAAGATAAGCTTAACCTCATCAATCAAGTTCGGTGGTCCTCATCAACCCTTGACCCTAGAAATTTTGGTGGATTTATACAAACAAAGTCTCGAACCCTGGCTTCTACTGACCTATTATTAGCATTAGTAGAAACTGGGGCCTGTTGATTGTTCTGGTTAGTTAGTCTCTAAGCCAAAAGTTGGATAGCATTCCAAAACTCTGCATTCGAAACCTTATTGTCTAGGACTAGGGGAACTGCATTAGCATTGCATGCATTAACATTCCTTGGGTAAGCTTTAAGAGGAGGCCTGATCTGATACGTATAATGATGGATTGGAAAGGAGATCATACCCATACATAATAATAATAGCAAGAAAGTGAAGTTTTTCCTAAAACACTTCATAGCCTTCCTCTCATTAGATGTGGTGCACTTCACACCCATGAAAGAGACTTTACTTAGTGCAGTTTTCAAACTTACTAGGACTCTAGAACCTAATTCTCTGAAACCAAGCTTGTCACACCCCGAGGCTACCCCTTTGACGTAAACTCGAGACCTAGAATCACGAGTGACCCCAAGCTAACCCTAAAGTGTGCATATCATAAGCATAATAAAATAATCTGAATAAAGAGATACTATGCGGAAGCTAAAACAGTGGTAACTGAAAGATGGGGAATACCCAACACTCAAATGAATTTATGAAATGTACTAAGATTACAATAACAACTGAAAAATAAAACTCAAATCTAAAGCTGAATCTAATACTATGTCTAAAATAGCCACTACTAACTAAAGTTGCAGGGACATTCCTCCAGCTAACTCTAGAAAAACCAAAACTGAAATGAAAAGACTAAATCTTAAGAAAACATATCTATTGTTCTCGAAGTAAGAGAACTCACCACTGAAGATGTTGAAGTGAAGATCGGGAACTGATGTAAGAGGACTCACCATTGAAGATGTTGAAGTGAAAATCAGGAACCAATTTATGCGTGATCTGAATGCTGAGTCCATAAACCTACATCATGAAAGGATGTAGCACAGAGCATGCGTCAGTACTTGGAATGTACTGAGCATGCAGGATATAGAGTATAGCTGAATAAAATACATAACTGAAAAAAGCATACTAAGCAATAACATAATCTGAACTGAATGTAAATGTTGGAATATACTAAAGGTTGAAATAAATGAAATGACCAAGTACTAATTCTGAACATGACTTACAGAGATTGAATAATGAAATATAACTGAAAACTTGGTCGAATGCACTGGAGTCTGACTGTGGGATCTACTATTGACCGACATAAAACCACATGAGCTAAACACAGAGTTCGATGTATGCGTCCCATCAAGAGGACCCAATATATCTAGCCAGGGATATAAATGAATGAATGTTTGATGCATACACCCCACTGATAGGCATCCAATATACCTTGCCACAGGTATAAAGGCATGAATGGCATGATCACTAAAGCTGATGCCCAACAGCAAGGACTGATAAGACTATGGGGCACGTAGTTTTGGGACTATGAGGGTACGCTGAACCCTAGTCCAACTCGGTCTAAGCCTACTCCCAACCGGAATGTGTATGACACAACAAAAACTGAACTACTAGATTGCTCAATGTTCTAGCATGCAAAATCTGAGAATGCAATAATTAAGTACTGACAATGAAACATTCTGAAGTAGAGCATGTATATCTGTTTAAACTGCCCTAGCAAGTGTTTGACACAACAAAAACTAAAATACTAGATAGCTAAGTGTTCTGACATACAAAATTTGAGAAGCAATATTTAAGTACTGGCAATGAAACATTCTTTAGTGGAGCATGTACATATGTTTAAAATGACCTAGCAAGTGTATTTCATCAACTAAAAGAATCTACACAACCACGGTTCTGAAATTCATTCAAAGAACTAAGCAACAATATCATGAAAACATGATAATCTAATTAAGAATACTATAACAGATAATTCACAACAATTCTACAATGTTTGAGAAACCTTAGGTCTAAACATGATATAGAGAATCAAGAATCAGACTAAATTCTAGGGACCTATTGGATGAAAGGAATCCACTAGTGAAATCCCACATACCTGGTGACGAAATATACAAAGAAATCCTTCAATTTCGAGGCTGGAACTTGAATAACACTGTTGCTTGTTCTTCAGAGGTTTGGTCCACTTTTTCCCTTTCTTTTTGCTCCAAGTTTGGATGATTTTTGGTGAATAAAGCTTTAGGGCATGTCTGACTAATTTATTAGGCTTAAACTGAGTAAAATGACTTAGGTTAGGCATAAAACGACGAAGTTTAAGTGCCCAACACATAAGAAAAAGACCTGAATGACCCTAACTTAAAATCTGACGAAGTCCACCTAAGAAGGGATCTAGCAACCGTAGGTGGGGTCGTCGGCCAAGTCTGCCTGACAAGGCTTTACTATAATGACCAAAATTTTTTACTCGAACAAATGATTTTTCAAACTCAGTTGCGTTGGAAAGAGGATTCAATTATCTATTATTTGGTTGGTCATGGGCCACCTAATTCCTTTTGTACTAAGAGTGATGAACATTTGAAGTTGACCCAACAACAATTTCCCTCTAACTTGTTGTTGACCCTCACCTATGGTCCGTAGGTCCAACCATGGACAGTAGTGGTCGATCGGGGGTTGCATTAGAGACTATAAAGATTTGGGCCTTAACAACGGAACCCCACCTACGATCCGTGGTCCCACCTACGGCCCGTGGTCCCACATATATGTTTCGTGGGTGGTTTCGTCAGTACTGGCACCAGTTTTCTGAAAACTAGGATTTTTCTTTATTTTGAGATCTGAGGTGTTAAACCTTGCTTTCTTAATGAACAATGAGCTCAGAGATATTTCAAAGCAATTACCTCATTTAAGAGGATAGTTTGAGCAATTATCTCAAACAAGAGAAAGAGTATTTTAATACATTTGAGCAAAAATGATTGTATATATATATATATATATATATTATTAGGAGTAGTGTTGAGCACCGATATGAAGATGAGTTAAGGAAACTCAAAATCCTATTCATAGTATATGGGACAGAGTATAAGACCTCATTCCTATCCTCCATACTATCAAATAGCACCATAAAGTAGCCCTCATTGTGATAGTAAATCTCTAGTTTAGCTACAAGATTCCACTAGGAAGCTATAAACATTTTCCAGGGCAGCAATTATTGGTTTAGTACCAACCACATACAATATCACAACTTTCTTCCATTTTTCTGTAGCTTCAGCAATATCATCCTCTTGCAGCTGAACTATCGTATCACATTCCTTAATAATATGGTTTATAAATTATAGATCGATACCTTTAGATTCCAACTTAGTTCCTTGAAATAATCTTGCCCACTGTTTTCCCATCTTATTATCTTTCCCTGGGTTATCTACATTGACATCAACACCAAGACTTACTTTTTCTTTGGTTGCTGACTCCCCTGCCTTCTCCTTGCCTCTTCCTGTTTCAGTATGCGAATCAAGTTTTTTCCCTAGTCTACTTAGATTCCCCAAAATAGGGGAATTATCTGTCAACAGTAAAGGTGTGTGCTGCTCTATTTTAGTTTGGGTTTTTTCCATCGATGTATTTTTCTGCTCTTTTAATCTGTTTCCCTTTCTCTTATCGCCTGAAATCAAATTCTTGGAATTTGTTGTTTCAAAATCTTTTTAGTTTCTGATGTGAGTTCCTGAAAGTTAATGTATTGAATACTCCCTACACAATCAAAAACTCGGTTAGTTAAAATATTAGCAAGGTGGTTCCTTTCTCTTAGAACATATGATACTTGAAAATCCTCCCTTTCTCTTCAAGTGTTTGATCTTCTGAACCTCCATACCTCTCTATAACAGAATATCACTGATGAAGTTTCGACCTTACTGAACAAGGAGAAAATCTCCATGACAGAGTTTTAGTTGCACAAATTTAACAGAGAACTAGTGTCAAAGATTTTTCAGTTCAAATTCTGCTTCCTTAAAAAAAATCAGCTTAGCTAACAACATAGGGTAATTGATAAGATTATATGATACGCGTTAGATGAGTGTAATGAACTATTGTTCTTGTCTGTAGTCCCCAATTATAGTTGTAGTTGAGTAGATGCAAAAAAAATTCCACAGAAGCTTATGCTTTATGTTCTAATGGTAGGAATTTCACTTATAAGTCAAATTGATCGTCTGATACTCTCATAGTTAAATCCCAAGCTTGTTTCCATGGTATTAAGGACTTGCATTTATTCTATTGAGGCATTCTGTGTTCTATTTTTCAAATTAAATTATATAAAGTTCTTAGCAGCAACTAGTTAGCTACACCCACCCTTTCCGACTTGTTAGAAGTACTGATATTTACAGCTAGCTAGCTTTGTTCGATGATGATCCTTTCTTCTTTTTGTGTAAAATTTTGTAATAACAATAGGTCAAGATATCTTAAATGTATTAGCTTTCTTATTTATGAGGGAACCCAAACAATGTCAACACAATGGAAACTTAATACACACAAAATCACAAATACTTAAAATTTGATAACATGCTTCAAGAAATGTTATCCGCTATAAACAGGGCACCTAAAAATCTTGTTTTTTCATTGTCAACTGAAGTCATTGAGTACCTTTAGGACTTCATTGATAGAGACCAAAAATTTTGACGACCATCTCCTATATTGCACCCTATGTAATAATAGGATGGATACTTTTTCTGAAATAAATTTTTGATTAATTTTATCTTTTTTTGACTAATGTATTTTCAGCTCCTCTAATAATGGTAGAAAATAAAATCATATCTTGAACGTCATGAAGAATTCTAGAAATAAAAAATGGATGTGTTTTGATAGACTTAGTAAGAATACTTGGATGGAGTAGAAGATTTTTTAAACCAGGCATTTTCTAAAAAACAAGTAGGAGAGAAAATTACATGTCCTTGTATCAAATGTATAATTATCCATCAAGTAAATCGAGCAACAAATTATGATCATCTTGTTGTTAATGGTATTATGCCATCATATGATAACTGGTTTTTTCACAGAGAGTCTCTAGAGGGATTAGACAATAATGAAGTAAATAATTAGAAGCAAGAAACTGTAAGATGTGATGATATGAGAGGAATGATACTTGATGCCTTTGGAGGCTGTACAGAGTTCATAGATAGTGAAATCAATGAAAGAGGTGAGATGGAGCCAAACGTACAAGAAAATGCTTATCATCTATCTGAAAATCAACCTCATCAAGATATGGATAAGTTTGAACGACTCATGAAGGAGGTAAATGAAGAAATATATCATGGTTGCAAGATGTTTAGCGAACTATCCTTTTGTTGCTTATTTGTCGTACAAATTGCATGTTCAAATGGTCAAATGAATCCTTTAATTCATTGCTTGGACTACTGAAGGACGCACTACTTGAAGGATATGAATTGTCTTCTTCTTTCTATGAGACCAAAAAGATAATTGAAGGTTTGGGCTTAAAGTATGAAAAGATTCATGCTTGTCCTAATTATTGTATTCTTTTTAGGAAAGAATTTTCCCATAAGGATGTCAATGAATGCAAAATTTATGGGGCTTCTAGATGGAAAAATAATTTTTAAAAAATTCCAGCCAAAGTCCTAAGGTATTTTCCTTTAAAACCAAGGTTGCAAAAATTATTTATGTCTTCAGAAGTTTCTAAAGCAATGAGATGGCATCATGAAGAGCACAACAAAGATGGAATACTACGACATCCTGCAAATTCTGAAGCTTGGAAAAGTTTTGATAAAGAGTATTGAGAATTTGCCAAAGATCATCACAATGAACGTCTAGGATTTGCTTCTGATGGGTTTAATCCATTTGGCACAATGCGAACAGTTCATAGTACATGGCCAGTGATTTTAATGTCATATTATCTTCCACCATGGATGTGAATGAAGCAAGAGTTCATCATTTTGTCTTTGTTGATACCTGGACCAAAAGCTCCCTAAAATAATATTGATGTATTTTTGTAGCCCTTAATAGAAGAGTTAAATTACTTATGGGATGTTGGGATAGAAACATATGATACCTCTACTAAGGAGATGTTTCAGATCCGAACAACTCTCATGTGGACTATAAATGATTTTCTCGCATATGGTACTCTTTATGGATGGAGCACTTCTTGTCGGTTTGCATTTCCTTCTTGCAACATAAATACTCATTATAGAAGACTCATATATGGTAAGAAGTTTTGTTTCATGGATCATTGGCGTTTCTTGAGGTCAGACCATAAATATCGAAATGATGCTAAATAATTTGATGGAACTAAAGAAACATGACTTGCACCCTGTACAATATTTGGTTCAGAAGTGTTGAATCAAGGGAAAGATATAAAGTTTACTATTGGCAAGTGAAGGGGTAAGTGGGGTGATGAATCACACATGAAAAAGAGAAGCATTTTTTTATCCTTTCTGGGAGTATAACTTGGTGCGCCATAATCTTGATGTGATGCATATAGAAAAAATGTGTGTGACAACATAATTTATACACTATTAGGCATCGATAAAAAATATAAAGAAAACTTATCTGCTCGATTGAATTTGAAGGATATGAAAATAAGACCACGCTTATGGCCTCAATAGCGAGCTAGTCGGAGGACATAACTTCCTCCTACTTATTTCACAATGTCTTTGAAGGAGAAAGAGTTGTTTTAATGATGTTTTGGAAAACATCAAGTTTCCACATGGCTATTCATCTAATATCGCAAGGTGGATTCGCAAACGAAAGTTATTTGGACTAAAAACTCATGATTGTCATGTTATAATGCAAGAGCTTCGTCGTATTGCCTTACGAATATCAACGGATAAAAGAATCAGTTCCGTTATAATTGAACTATGCACATTCTTTCATTTTTTATTTAGCAAAGTGTTAAAACTAGATGACTTAAAGTTACTTGAAGAAAGAGTTCCAAAAATATTGTCAACTACGAAGAAGCTCTTCCCCCCTGGATTCTTTACTATTATGGTACACTTGGTTACTCATTTAGCAACAGAGGCTAAATTTGTGGGGCCAGTACATTATCGTTGGATGTATCCAATTGAAAGGTACAAAAAATATCATTGAATCTTCACAATATTATTTTAGTTCGTAAATCTTATAATATCAAAATAATAATATTACCTAATTCTATAGGTACTTGGGTACTTTAAAATCACATGTTCGTAATCGTGCATGCCCAGAATGTTCAATAGCAGAAGCATACATAGCGAATGAGTGTTTGACATTTTGTTCATGATATTTTGAGGGTGGAGATTCAAGGTCTTCATGTTCTAAAAAATGTGATGATGAAATTAAGCATGATACTAATAAAGAAGAATGTCGTTTTCCTACTGTTGGGGAGTCAAATAGTTGAATAGATGTATTTAAGTTGGATGATAAAATGTGGTTACAAGCATATAGACATGTGTTATTCAACTGTAAGTCAGAGGTGGTTGAGAATTATTAAAAGTAAGTTTTATATCTATCTATCTATCCATCTATCTGTATAAAAGTGTTATTTGATAACTAAATTGGTAGATATGAGTTATGTGAATAGTGAATATATTGCTGAAATCAAGAGATCACATTGTAAGTGTCGTTTGAATTAGCATCAGCTGGACTGCCTGCATTTTGATACATTTCCAGAGTGGTTCAAGGAAAGAGTAAGTAGTAGGTCTAAGTCATTGGTCAAGCTAAATTATTTTCCTTGTACTTATATTGTATTTATAATTGTATCCTTCAATTTTTTTAGGTAAATGAGTTAGAGGCTACATCTAACATCATAAAGGATGATAGAGTCCTCGCACAAGGACCGTCATTTATTGCAAGAAGATTCATTGCCTTCAATGTAAATAATGAGTATCGATTCCGAACTAAACAAAGTGAAGAGTTTAAGGAGACACAAAATAGTGGTGTTATGGTTGTTTCAAAGACCAAAAGTTATGCAAGATCATGTGACAATGCTCTAAAGTCAGCAAATATCACATATTATGGTAGATTGAATGATATTGTGGAGTTAAACTAATATGATGAATTTAAGGTTATGTTATTTACGTTTGATTGGGTTGATGTAACCAAAGGTAGAGGAGTTAAGGATGATGAATTGGGTTTCACACTCGTGAATTTCTCACGCCTGGAAGACATTGGCAATCGAAAACGTCATGAGCCTTTTATTTTTGCAGAACATGCTCATCAAGCTATATTTATAAAAGATCATGTAGCTCATGAATGGTTTGTCCCCCGGTTAATTAAACCTCGAGACATTTTTTATATGGGAGATGAAAATAGTGTACAATTGGAGTCATCAATGCAAAGTGATCTCACTGACTTGTCTCTCTTAGAAACTGCTTGTGTTGCAGAGTATGAGTGTGATGATTGGGTAAGAAGTGGTCTCGATGGGATAGTAATTGAAACAAACTTACATTCTCACGCTTCTACGAATGATGGTGAAGCTAATGTTGAGGGAAGAAATGACATTGAGAATGAAAGTGATTCTTAGTAAGATAGGTGGTAGTCATAAAATAAAATTTTGTAAGTTTATTGAAGGACTTCTATATTTTTTTAATTAAAATTTCAATAAAATATCTTTGTTGTTTCGATTTAAAATATTTTATAGAAGATGCATGTTAGTCAACTATGGATTTTCCATGTCTGAATTGGTTGATTTTTGTCGCAAGCTTTGTTCGTGTGCACAAATCACTATTTATGTGTTTTTCATAGTTTGAGGAGATGAAGATTCCTCTTGTTTTTCATGTGACATGTAATATATGTGTGAGTTAATCTGAACCTAATGTTGCTAGATAGTGGCTTTACTTAAGAGAATGACTATGCAAACTAGAGGGGCAACACATTAGTTATTGAACAACATGATGATAGAAGCTTTGCGACATTATATTGAGCAGCTGAGTGATATCAAGATAAATCTACAGCCCAACCTTATCTTGAGAAATTGATAGATTATCAGAACAACTCTGTAGACCAAGCACATGATGGTTAATCTAACGAGTTGAATAGTTCTGTTGGTGGCACTGTGGTTCAACCTACTAATGAATCAAGTAATACTATTTTTACTTTGTATTGTTTTAAGATCTTAGTTGCTAGGTGTGTGTTGTTGAATTATCGATCTACCCTTCTGGGATGGTACCTTTCTTGAAATTCAATAGTCCAAACAGATAGGTATTAAAAAAAACTGAGACAAAAGAAAATCTTGTTTAGTTTTAGGTTCTTGATGCTGCTGTAGTTTCTTCTGATCAACTTGTGCCTGCTCACCTTTTGTTCTAGTATCACCTCATTTTTGGAATTTTGATGATGATTTTGAGGGTGAAGATCACCAGTCATGTTGGGCTACTTCATGTCCATTTTGTTTTTTAGGATGGTCCAAAGTTATTTGACACTATAAGGTACTGATTTGTAGGAGCGTGTACACCCTTCTCTGATGAATACTGAAGCCTCCCATCTCCTCTGGTTGTTTGCCTATGCTGTTAGGATTAGAGTGCCTTCAGTTTTACCAGGAACTAGCTCATTTCCCCTAAAGCTAAAAAACATTAAGCTCTAAACCCTATAAACCCCTAAATCATATACGCTAAACCCTAAAAAATCAAAAACCCTTAAGCCCTAAACCTTAAGAAACCCTAAATCCTATAAACCCAAAAATAAACCCTAAGAACCATTCAAAACCCCTACAAAACCCTAAGCTCTAAGCCCTATATCCTAAAAATTTGTAAACGCTAAACCTTAAAATACACAAAAAAAACCCTAAAACCAAAAACCCTAAGAACCCTAAACCTAAAAAACACTAAGCTCTAAATCTTATTAAGCCCTAAATTGTATATGCTAAGTTCTAAACAACACAAAAAAGAAAACCCTAAGCCCTATACCCTAAACCTAGAAAAACCTAGATAAAACCCTTAACCTAAAATCCTAAACCTAAAAAAAGCCTAAGCCCTAAACCCTAACCCAAAATGCTACATCCTAAGCCTAAAACCCTAAGAAACCATAAACCCTAAACCTTAATAAACCCTAAGTCCTATAAACCTTAAAATAAACCCTAAAAACCGTTTAAAACTCCTACAAAACCCTAAGCTCTAAACCCTTAATCCTAAAAAATTGTAAACCTTAAACCTAAAAAACACAAAAAAAAAACCCTAAGCCTTAGCCCTAACCCTAGAAAACCCTAAGAAAACACTTAACCCTTAAAACCCTAAAAAACCCTAAGCTCTAAACCCTATAAATCCCTAAATCGTATATTCTAAACCCTAAAAAACACAAAAAAAATACCCTAAGCCTTAAACCCAAACCTATAAAATCCTAAAAAACCATAAACTAAAAACCATAAGCCCTAAACCCTTAAAAGGTAGATAAAACCCTTTACCAAAAACCCTAAACCTAAAAAACCATAAACCCTAAACCCTAACCTACAACCCTAAACCAAAAAAGAGCCTAAGCCCTAAATCCTAAACACTAAAATAAAACCCTAAACCCTACAAACCCTAATAACTATTTAATACCCCTACAAAACCCTAATCTCTAAACCCTAAATCCAAAAAATATGTAAGCCTTAAATCGTAAATACTAAACCATAAAAAATGCAAAAAACGTAAGCCCTAAACCCTAAACCTATAAAATCCTAAAAAAACCCAAAGCCCTAAGCCCTAAGCCCTAACCCTAAACCCTAAAACCCTAGATAAAACCCTTACCCTAAAGCCCTAAACCTCAAACAATAACCTAAAACACTAAATCCTAAACCTAAAACCTTACGAAACCCTAAACCCTAAACCTTAAGAAACCCTAAAAGCCATTTAAAAGCTCTACAGAACCTTAACCTCTAAGCCCTATATCCTAAAAATCAATGAACCCTAAACCTATAAACAAAGAAAAACCGTAAACCCTAAAAAACCCCGAAGCAACTATTAACCCTTAAATATCCTAAAAAGTCCAAAAACCCCTAAAGCTAAAAAAAAACACTAAGCTCTAAACCCTATAAAGCCCTAAATCGTATACGCTAAACCCTAAAAGAATATAAGAAAACCCTCAGCAATAAACCCTAAACCTATAAAACCCTAAATAACCTTAACATAAAATATACAATGCCATGAACCCTAAAAACCTAGATAAAATCCATAACATAAACCCTAAACCTAAAAAAATCCTAAGCCGTAAACCCAAAATCCTAAATCCTAAACCTAAAAAGAAACCCTAAACCTTAATAAAACCCTAAGAACCATTTAAAATCTCTAAAAACCCTAAGCTCTAAAACCTAAATCCTAAAACATTGTAAACCCTAAACCTAAAAACACACAAAAACCCCTAAGCCCTGAACGGTAAACCTAAAAAACCCTAAAAAACCTTAACCTAAAAAACCAAAAGCTCTAATCCCTAAAACCCTAAATAAAATCCATTACCCGAAACCCTAAACCAAAAAAAACCCTAAGCCCTACACCCTAAACCCTAACTGAAAACTATATCCTAAACCTATAAACCCTAAAACCCATTTAAAAGCCCTACAAAACTCTAAGCTCAAAACCCTATACCCTAAATATCCATAAACCCTAATCACAAAAAACACAAAAAAAACCCTAAGCCCTAAACCCTAAACCCTAAGAAACACATAACCCTAAACCCAAAAAACCAAAAAACCCCTAAACCTTAAAAACTCTATGCTCTAAACCTATAACGCACAAAATCGTATATGCTTAACACAAAAAAACCCTAAGAAGTAAACCCTAAACCTATAAAACCCTAAAAAACCCAATGCCCTAAACCCTAAAACCTAGATCAAACCCTTAACCTAAAACCCTAAACCAAAAAAAAAACTAAAGCCCCTAAGAAACACTAAATCCAAAACCTTAAGAAACCCTAAATCCTATAAACCCTAAAAACCATTTAAAACCCCTAAAACATTAAGCTCTAAACCATAAATCCTAAAAATCAAAAATCCTAAACCTAAAAGACACAAAAAAAAAACCCTAAAACCTAAACCCAAAAACACCCTAACTGACACTTAACCCTTAAAAAACCTAAAAAGCCCATAAACCTAAAAAAAACTCTAAGCTCTAAACCCAATAAAGCCCAAAATCATATATGTTAAACTCTGAAAAACACAAAATACCCCTAAACCCTAAACTATAAACCTATAAAATCCTTAAAAACCTTAACCTAAAAAACCCTAAGCCCTAAACATAAAAACCTAAATAAAACCCTTAACCTAAAACCCTAAACCTAAAAAACCCCTAAGCCCTAAATGCTAAACCCTAACCTAAAACTTTTAATCCTAAGCCGAAAACCCTAAGAAACCATAAAGCCTACACCTTAAGAAACCCTAAATCCTACAAACCCTAAAATAAACCCTTAAAACAATTTAAAACCCCTACAAAACCCTAAGCTCTAAACCTTAAATGCTAAACCTTAAACCCTAAGAAACCCTAAAATAAACCCTAAAAAACATTTAAAACCTCTACAATACCCTAAGCTCTAAATCCTAATTCCTAAAAATATGTAAACCTAAACCTAAAAAAACACAAAAAAAAAAAAACCTAAGCCCTAACCACTAAACCCTAAAAATCCCTTTGAAATACTTAACTCTTAAGAACCCTAAAAAAATAACCAAACCCCCTAATCCTTAATAACTCTAAGCTCTAAACCCTATAAAGCCCAAAATTGTATATGCTAAACCCGAAAAACACACAAAACAAATCCTAAGGCCTAACCCTATACCTATAAAATCCTAAAAAACCTTAACATAAAAAATCCAAAGCCCTAAACCCTAAAAACCTAAATAAAGCCCTTAACCCAAAACCCTAGACCCTAAACTCTAAACCCTAATCTAAAAGTCTAAATCCTAAATTTAAACCCTAAGAAACACTGTAGCCTTAACCTAAAGAAACGCTAAATCCTATGAACCCTAAAATAAACCTTAAAAACAATTTATAACCCCTACAAAACCCTAAGCTCAAAACCCTAAATCCTAAAAATCAATAAACCCTAAACCTAAAATACCATAAGCCCTAATCTCTAAACCCTAAGAAACACTAAACCCTTAAAACCCCTCATCTCTAAACCCTAAATCCTAAAAATCTATAAATCCTAAACCTAAAAAAACACAAAAAAACCCTAAGCCATAAACCCTAAAACACCTTAAGAAACACTTAACCCTGAAAAACTCCAAAAACCCATAAACCTAAAAAAACTCTAAGCTCTAAACCCAATAAAGCCCAAAATCATATTGCTAAACCCTAAAAACAAAAATAAACCCTAAAACCTAAACTCTACACCTATAAAATCCAAAAAAAACCTTAACCCTAAAAACCCTAAGCCCTAAACCTAAAAACCTAAATAAAACCCTTAACCTAAGACCCTAAACCTAAAATACCCCTAAGCCCTAAACCATAAACCCTAACCTAAAACTCTAAATCCTAAGCCGAAAACCCTAAGAAACCCTACACCTTATGAAACCCTAAATCCTACAAACCCTAAAATAAACCCTTAAAACAATTTAAAACACTACAAAACCCTAAGCTCTAAACCCTAAATCCTAAACCTTAAACCCTAAACCTGAAGAAACCCTAAAATAAACCCTAAAAACCATATAAAACCCCTACTAAACCCTAAGATATAAATCCTAATTCCTAAAAATCCGTAAACACTAAACCTAAAAACACAAAAAAAACCGCTAAGCCCTTAACACTAAACCCTATAAAATACTCAACTCTTAAAAACCCCAAAAACCCCTAATCCTTAAAAACACAAAGCTCTAAACCCTATAAAGCCCTAAACAGTATATGTTAAACCCTTAAAACACAAAAAAAAAAACCTAAGCCCTAACCCTAAACATATAAAATCCTAAAAAAACCTTAACCTAAAAAACCCAAAGCCCTAAACCCTAAATACCTAAAGAAAATCCTTAACCTAAAACAATAAACCTTAAAAACACCTAAGCCCTAAACCCTAAACCCTAACCTAAAAGTCTAAATCCTAAATTTAAAACCCTAAGAAACAATAAATCCTAAACCTAAAGAAACCCTAAATCCTATAAACCCTAAAATAAACGCTAAAAACCATTTAAAGCCCCTACAAAACCCTAAGCTTAAACCCCTAAATCCTAAAAATCCATCCACCCTAAACCTAAAAAACACAAACAAAAAAAAAACATTAAGCCTTAAACCCTAAACCCTAAGAAACACTAAACCCTTAAAAACCCTACAAACCAAAAAATTTGTAAACCTAAAAATCTCTGAGCTCTGAACATTATAAAGCTCTAAATCGTATATGCTAATCCCTAAAATACACACAAAAAAAACCCTAAGCAGTAAACCTTAAAAACCCTTAACCCAAAAAGCCCAAACCCCTAAACAACCAAAAACCTAGATAAAATGCTTAACACAAAAAAAACCTAAACCCTAACCTAAAACCCTAAATCCTAAACCTTAGAAACCCTAAATCCTATAAACCCTAAAATAAATCATAAAACCCATTTAAAACCCCTAAAACCCTAAGCTCTAAACCATAAATCCTAAAAATTCGAAAACCCTAAACCTAAAAAACACAGAAAAAACCATAAGTCGTACACCCTAAACCCTAAAAAACCCTAACAAACACTTAACCCTTAAAACCCTAAAAAACCCAAAACCATCTAAACCTAATAAACTCTAAGATCTACCCTATAAAGCCCAAAATCGAATATGCTAAACCGTAAAAAACACAAAAAAAAACCCTAAGCCTTGAACCCTAAACCTATAAAATCCTAAAAAACCTTAACCTAAAAAACCCAAAGCCCTAAACCCTATAAACCTAACTAAAACCCTTAACGTAAAACCCTAAGCAAAAAAACCGTAAGCCCTAAACACTAAACCCTAACCTAAAAGTCTAAATCCTAAACTTAAAACACTAAGAAACCTAAAACCCTAAATCCTATAAACCCTAAAATAAAACCTAAAACCCATTTAAGACCCTTAAAACCCCTAAGCTCTAAACCCTAAATCCTAAAATTACATAAATCCTAAACCTAAAAAACACAAAAACATAAAAAAAAAAACCTAAGCCCTAAACACTAAAACACCCTAAGAGACACTTAACCCTTAAAAACCCTAAAAAACCCATAAACCTAAAAAACTCTAAGCTCTAGACCCAATAAAGCCCAAAATCATATATGATAAACCCTAAAAAACACAAAAAATCCCTAAAACCTAAACTCTAAACGTATAAGATCTTTAAAAACCTTAACCTAAAAAACCCTAAAAACCTAAATAAAACCCTTATCCTAAAACCCTAAACCTAAAAAAAACCCTAAGCCCTAAACCCTACACCCTAACCTAAAACTCTAAATTCTAAGCTGAAAACCCTAAGAAACCCTAAATCCTACAAACCCTAAAGTAAACCGTTAAAACTATTTAAAACCCTTACAAAACCCTAAGTTCTAAACTCTAAATCCTAAACCTTAAACCTTACACCTGAAGAAACCCTAAAATAAACCCTAAAAACCATTTATAACCCCTAAAAACCCTAAGCTCTAAACCCTAATTCCTAAAAATCTATAAACCCTAAACCTAAAAAACACAAAAAAAAACCCTATACCCTAAACGCTAAACCCTAAAAAAACCCTATGAAACACTTAACTCTTCAAAACCCTAATAATAACCCAAAAACCCCTAATCATTAAAAACTCTAATCTCTAAACCTTATAAATCCCTAAATTGTATATGCTAAACCTTAAAAACACACTAAAAAAAACCCTAAGACCTAAACCCTAAATCTATAAAATCCTAAAAAACCTTAACCTAAAAAACCCAAAGTCCTAAATCCTAAAAATCTAAATAAAAACCTTAACCTAAAAAAACCCTAAGCCTTAAGCCCTAAACCCTAAACCCAAACCTAAAAGTATAAATCCTAAACTTAAAACCCTAAGAAACCCTAAACCCTAAACCTAAAGAAACTCTAAATCCTATAAACCCTAAAAACCATCTAACCTATAAAAACCTAAGCTCTAAACCCTAAATCCTAAAAATCTGTAAACCCTAAACATAAAAAGCACAAGAAAAACCTAAGCCCTAAACCCTAAAAACCCCTAAGAAACACTTAACCCTTAAAAAACCCCCATAAACCTAAAAAATTGTAAGCTCTAATCCCATAAAGCCCAAAATAATATATGATAAACCCTAAAAAAGACAATAAAACAACCTAAGCCCTAAACTCTAAACCTATAAAATCCTAAAATACCTTAACCTAAAAAACCCTAAGCCCTAAACCCTAAAAACCTAAATAAAACCCTTAACCTAAAATCCTAAAACTAAAAAACCCCTAAGCCCTAAACCTTAAACCCTAACATAAAACTCTAAATCTGAAGCTGAAAACCCTAAGAAACCCTAAACCCTAAACCTTAAGAAACCCTAAATCCTACAAACCCTAAAATAAACCCTTAAACAATTTAAAACCCCTACAAAACCCTAAGCTCTAAACCCTAAACCCTAAACCTTAAGCCCCAAACCTTAAGAAACCCTAAATAAACCCGAAAAATCATTTAAAACTTCTACAAAATCCTAAGCTCCAAATCCTAAATCCTAAAAATTCGTAAACCCTAAACCTAAAAAAAAAAAAACCCTAAGCCTTAAACCCTAGACCCTAAGAAAAACTTAACTCTTAAAAACCCTAAAAAACCTAATAACCCTTAAACCTTAAAAACTCTAAGTCAAAACCCTATAAACCGCTAAATGGTATATCCTAAACCTAAAAAACACACAATAAAAACCCTAAGCCCTAAACGTTATACCTATAAAATGCTAAAAAACTTTAACCTAAAAAAATCCAAAGCCCTAAACCCTAAAAACCTAAATAAAACCCTTAACATTAAACCCTAAACCTAAAAGAACCCTAACCCCTAAACCATAAACCCTAACCTAAAAGTCTAAATCCTAAACATAAACCCCTAAGAAACCCTTAACCCTAAACCTTAGGAACCCCTAAATCCTATGAAATCATTTAAAACCCATACAAAACCCAAAGCTCTAAACCCTAAATTTTAAAAATCCGCAAACCCTAAACCTAAAAAACATAAAAAAAACCCTAAACCCTAAAAAAACCGTAAAAAACACATAATCCTTAAAAATGCTAAAAACCCGAAAACCCCTTAACATAAAAAAAATCTAAGTTTTAAACTCTAAATCCTAAAAATCCATAAACCTTAAAAATAAAAACACAAAAAACCCCTAAACCCTAAATCATAGAAACCCTGAGAAACAATTAACCCTTAGAAACCCTAAAAACCCCTAAACCTAATAAAACTCTAAGCTCTAATCCTATGAAGCCCTAAATCGTATATGCTAAACCCTAAAAAACAAAAAAAAAACTAAACCCTAACCTAAAACTCTCAATCCTAAACCTAAAACCCTAAACCCTAAACCCTAAACCGTAAGAAACCCTAAATCCTATAAACCCTCAAAACCATTTAAAACCCCTACAAAAACCTAAGCTCAAAACCATAAATCTTAAAAATCTATAAACCGTAAACTTAAAAAACACAAAAAAACCCTAAGTTGTAAACCCTTAACCTATAAAACCCTTAAAAACTTAACTTAAAAAACCAAAAGCCCTAAACCCTATAAACCTATATAAAACCTTAACCTAAAACAATAAACCTAAAAAAAAAACTAAACCCTAACCTAAAACCTTAAATCCTAAACCTAAATCCCTTAGAAACCCTAAACCCTAAAGCTTAAGAAATCCTGAATCCTAAAAAACCCTAAACCTTCACCTAAAACCCTAAACCCTAACCTAAAATCCTAATTCCTAAACCTAAAGCCTTAAGAGACCCTAAACCTTAAACCTTAAGAAACCCTAAATCATATAAATCCCAAAATAAACCCTAAAAAACCTTAAGCTCTAAATCCTAAATCCTAAAAATCCGTAGATCCTAAACCAAAAAAACCCAAAAAAAAACCTAATCCCTAAACCTAAAGGTTCAAAAACCCTAAGACTCACTTAACCCTTAAATCCTAAAGATCCATAAACCTAAAAAATAGAAAGAAAAAAACATAAGCCCTAAACCCTAAACCCTAAGAATCACTTAACCCTTAAAAACCCTAAAACCAAAAAACCCATAAACCTAAATTGAATATGCTAAACCTAAACCGAAAAAACACAAAAAAAAAAACCTTAAGCAGTAAACCCTAAAATCTATAAAACCCTAAAAAATCTTAACCTAAAAAACCCAAAGCGCTAAACTCTAAACCTAAAAAAACCCTAAACCCGAACCTAGAACCCTACATCCTAAACCTAATGCCCTAAGGAACCCTAAATCCTAAATCTTAAGAAACCCTATATCCTATAAACCATAAAATAAACTCTAAAAACAATTTAAAACCCCTAAGCTCTAAATCCTAAATCCTAAAAATCCATAAACCCTAAACCTTAAAAACACAAAAAAAAAAAAAAAAAACATAAACCCTCAACACTAAAAAAACACTAAGAAATACATAACCCTTAAAAACACTAAAAAATCCAAAAGCCCCTAAACCTAAAAAAAACTCTAAGCTCTAAACCCTATAAAGACCTAAATCGTATAAGCTAATCCCTAAAAAATAAAATAAAAACCCTAAGCCCTAAAACATAAACCTATAAAATCCAAAAAAACCTTAACCTAAACAACCCAATGCCCTAAACCCTAAAAACCTAAATAAAACCCTTAACCTAAAACCATAAACCTAAAAAAAACTTAAGCCCTAAACCCTAAACCCTAACCTAAAAGTCTAAATCCTAAACTTAAAAACCGTAAGAAACCCTAAACCCTAAACCTTAAGAAACCATAAATCCTATCAACCCTAAAATAAACCATAAAAACCATTTAAAACCCCTAAACTCCCTAAGCTCTAAACCCTAAAAATCCATAAACCCTAAACCTAAAAAACATAAAAACTCTAAGCCCTGAACCCTAAAAAACCTTAAGAAACACTTAACCCTAAAAAACCAAAAAACCCATAAACCTAAAAACCTCTAAGCTCTAAACTCTATAAAGCCCAAAAAAATATACATTAAGCCCTAAAAAACACAAAAAAGCCCTAAGCCCTAAACTCTAAACCTATAAAATTCTAAAAAACCTTACCTAAAAAACCCTAAGCCCTAAACCCTAAAAACCTAAATAAATCCATTAACCTAAACCCTAAACCTAAAAACCCCCCAAGACCTAAACACTAACCTAAAACTCTAAATCCTAAGCCGAAAACCCTAAGAAATCCTAAATCCTACAAACCCAAAAATAAAACCCTAAAACCATTTTAAACACCTACAAAACCCTAAGCTCTAAACCCTAATTCCTAAACCTTAAACCCTAAGAAACCCTAAACATTAAGAAACCCTAAAAATCATTTAAAACCTCTACAAAACACTAAGCCCTAAATCCTAAATCCAAAAGATCCCTAAACCCTAAAAAACCCTAAGAAACACTTAACTCTTAAAAACCCTAAGAAAACCCAAAAAGCCCCTAATCCTTAAAAACTCAAAGCTCTAAACCCTATAAAGCCCTAAATCGTATATGCTAAACCCTCAAAAACACAAAAAAACCGTAAGCCCTAAACCCTAAAGCTATAAAATCCTAAAAAACTGTAACCTAAAAAAGCCAAGGCCCTAAACCCTAACACCCTAAATAAAACCCTAAACCCTAAACCCTAACCTAAAAGTAAATCCTAAACTTAAACCCTAAGAAACGCTAAACCCTAAACCTTAAGAAACCCTAAATCCTATGAACCCTAAAACAAACCCAAAAAACCATTTAGAACCCCTACAAAACCCTAAGCCTAAACACTAAATGCAAAAAATCTGTAAGCCCTAAACCTAAAACACACAAAAATTAAAACCTAAGCCCTAAAAGCTAAACCCTAAAACCCCAAGAAACACATAATCCTTAAAAACGCTAAAAACTCAGAAACCCCTAAACATAAAAAACACTAAGCTCTAAACCCTAAATCCTAAAAATCTGTAAACCTTAAACCTAAAAAACACTTAAGCCCTAAAACCTAAATCAGAGAAAACCCTAAGAAAAACTTAACCCTTAAAAATCCTAAAAAACCCAAAAACCCCTAAACCTAAACAACTCTAAGCTCTAGCCCTATAAAGCCCTAAATCGTATATGTTAAACCCTAAAAAACACAAAAAATAAAACCCTAAATCCTAAACCTAATACCCTAAGAAATCCTAAATCATATATACCCTAAAAACAAATTAAAACACACTTACTACAAAACCCTAAGTTTAAAACCCTAAATCCTAAAACTTCATAAACCCTAACCCTAAAACAAAAAATAAACCCGAAGTTGTAAACCCAAAACCTATAAAACCCTAAAAAACCTTAACTTTAAAACCCAAAGCCCTAATCCCTAAAAACCTATATAAAACCCTCAACTTAAAACCCTAAACCTCTAAACCCTAACCTAAACCCCTAAACACCTAAGAAAGCCTAAACCCTAAAGCTTAAGAAACCCTAAATCCTATAAACCCTAAACCCTAAACCCTAACCTACAACCCTAATTCCTAAACCTAAACCATAAGAAACCCTAAACCTTAAGAAACCCTAAATCCTATAAACCCTAAAAAACCTAAGCTCTAAATCCTAAATCCTAAAAATCTGTAAACCCTAAATCTAAAAAACACAAAAAAAATCTAAACCTTAAAAATCCCTAAGAAACACTTAACCCTTAAAAAACACTAAAAAAACCCAAAATTCCTAGACCTAAAAAACTCTAAGCTCTAAACCCTATAAAGCCCTAAACCGTATATGCTAAACCCTAAAAACACACAAAAAGACCCTAAGCCCTAAACCCTAAACCTATAAATCCTAAAAAATGTTAACATAAAAATCCCAAAGCCCTAAACCCTAAAACCCTAAATAAAATCCTTAACCTTAAATCCTAAACCTAAAAAACCCCTAAGCCCTAAACCCTAAATCCTAACCTAATAGTCTAAATCCTAAGTTAAAAACCCTAAGAAACCCTAAGCACTAAAGATTAAGAAACCCTAAATCGTATGAACCCTAAAATAAGCCCTTAAAACCATTTAAAACCGCTACAAAACCCTAAGTTCTATATACTAAATCCTAAAAAACTATACACCCTAAACCTAAAAAACACACAAAAAAAATACCTTAAACCCTAAAAAAACCCTAAGAAACACATAACCCATAGAAACGCTAAAATCCCAAAAACCCCTAACCATAAAAAAAACACTAAGCTCTAAACCCTAAATCCTAAAAATCCATAAACCTTAAACCTAAAAACATAAAAAAAAAAAAAAAAAACCCTATGACCCAAATCCTAAATCATAGAAAGCCCTAAGAAACACATAACCCTTAAGAATCATAAAAAACCCAAAAGCCCCTAAATCTTAAACAAAAACTCTAAGCTCTAACCCTATAAAGCCCTAATCGTATATGTTCAACCATAAGAAACACAAAAAAACCCTAAACCCTAAACTAAAATCCTAAATCGTAAAACCTAAAATCCTAAGAAACCCTAAACCCTAATTAAGAAACCATAAATCCTATAATTCCTAAAAACCATTTAAAACCCCTACAAAACCCTATGATCAATAACTCCTAAAAATCCATAAAACCTAAGAAACATTAAAAAAAAAAACACCTAAGTCGTAAACCCTAAACCTATAAAACCCTAAAAAACCTTAACTTAAAAAACCCAAAGCCCTAAACTCTAAAAACCTATATAAAACCCTTAACCTAAAAAAACCGTAAACCTAACCTAAAACCCTAAATCCCTAAGAAACCCTAAACCCTAAACCTTAAAAAACATTAATCCTATAAACCCTAAAAAACCCTAACCAAAAACCATAAACCCTAATTAAAACCCTAATTCCTAACCTAAAGCCCTAAGAAACCCTAAACCGTAAAACTTAATCCTATAAACCCTAAAAAACCCTAAGCTCTAAGCCCTAAACCCTAAAACCCTCTAAGAAACACTTAACCCTTAAAAACCCTAAAAAACCCAAAAATCCATAAACCTAAAAATAACAACGCTATAAACCCTATAAAGCCCTAAATCATATATGTTAAACCATTAAAAAAACATACAAAAAAACCTAAAGCCCTAAACCATAAACCTATAAAACCCTAAAAACCATAACCCAAAGCCCTAAACCCTAAAATCCTATATAAAACCCTAAACCTAAAACATTAAACCTAAAAAAACCCTAAAACCTTAAAATCCTAAACCTAAAATAACTATAAGCCCTAAACCCTAAACTGTAACCTAACACCCTAAATCCTAAAACTAAAGCACTAAGAAGTCCTAAACTATAAAAAAACCTTAAAAACCATACAAAACCTTATACTCAAACCCTAAATCCTAAAAAACCAATAACTCTAAACCTAAAAAACAAACAAAAAAAAACTAAGCACTAAACATAAACCCTAAGAAACACTTAACCCTTACAAACCCTAAAAAGGACAAAAACCTTTAAACCTAAAAAATTCTATGCTCAAAACCCTATAAGGTCCTAAATCGTATATTATACCCTAAAAACACAAAAAAATCATAAGCCTGAAACCCTAAACCTATAAAATCCTAGAAAAACCATAACCTACAAAACCCAAAGCCATAAACCCTAAAAACCTAGATAAAACCCTTAACCTAACCCTAAACCTAAAAAAACCCTAAGCAATAAACCTAAACCCTAAACATAAAAAAACCCTAACCTAAAACCCTAAACATAAAAAAACCCTAAGCCCTAAACCCTAAACCCTAACCTAAAACCCTAAATCCTAAACCATAAACCCTAAGAAACCCTAAATCTTATAAACCCTAATAACCATTTAATACCCTTACAAAACCCTAAGCCTAAAAAATCGTAAACCAAAAACCCTAAATCCTAAACCCAAAATCCTAAGAAACCCTAAACCCTTAATCCTATAAACCCTAAAATAAACCCTAAGAACCATTTAAAACCTTTACAAAACTCTAAGCTCTAAACCATAAATCAGAAAAAATCATAAACCCTAAACATAAAAACACACAAAAAACCCTAAGCCCTAAACCCTAAACCTATAAAACCCTAAAAAATCTTAACCTAAAAAACCCAAAACCCTAAACCCTAAAATCCTAGATAAAACCCTAACCAAAAACTCTAAACCCAAACCAAAAACACTAAATCCTAAACCTATAAACCCTTAAAACCATTTAAACCCCTACAAAACCATAAGGTCAAAACCTTATATCCTCAAAATCCATAAACACTAAACCTAATAAACACAAAAAAGCCCAAAACCCTAAACCCTAAGAAACACTTAACCCTTTAAAACCCTAAAAAACAAAAAACACATAAACCGAAAAAAACACTAAGCTCTAAACCTTATAGAGCCCGAAATCATATATGCTAAACCCTAAAAATAGTAAACAGTAAACTCTAAACCTACAAAACCCAAAAAATCTTAACCTAAAAACACCAAAGCCCTAAACCCTAAACCTAAATAAACCCTAAACCCTAACCTAAAACCCTAAACCTTAACCTAAAACCCTAGATCCTAAATGTAAAGCCCTAGGAAACCCTAAATCATATAAACCCTAAAATTGTCATGCCCCAAGCTACCCCCGATACGCGGACACGGGACATAGGATCACAAGTGACCCCAA